>NC_079225.1:3025784-3085784 GCF_029633865.1 Lampris incognitus
GACCCAAATCAGATCTTTAGCTTTAAAAATATAATCTAAGCCACAATTTCCGCTTCCGGTGTGGGAAGATGGCGGCGCGAACTCACGTTTGCGGCGTCGGCCTCACCCAGTAGCGTCCATGCAGGGTCTTTGTCCGGGAGAGCTGGCGCTGGATCGGCTGGGAGAGCTGGAGCTGGATCGGCCGGAGAGCTGGTACTGGATCGGCCGGGAGAGCCTGGTCTGCTGCGTCGTCCTGTGGGCCCAGGGACCACGGCCTGCCCGGAGCTGTGCCCGAAGAGGAAGCACTGAGGGCGGTCTGACAGGACGCGGAAGCGGGGCAGGCTAAGCTAACTGCTAGCCCGCAGTCATCCTGGCTGGCGTTGGTTCTGCTGGACAGTGATGTGTATTGTTCTTGTGTGTTTAGTTTGGATATTTATGTTCTTGCAGTTCTTGTAGTTTTTGGATCTGTGATCTGGTCTTTGTGTTGCCCTGCTGTGGGCTGGGGAAGGATAAATGAAGGGTTTCTGATTCTGATTCTGAGTGTCTTAAAATCTCAATTGTAAGACAGCAAAATGTATTTCCCTAATCATCTGTTAGGTACACTCTCTTGGCACGTCTTCTCCCCTCCACTGTGTTACAATTACAAGTCTGATTTCTACCAATGCAACTGTTTCAGTGATTCAGCCCCAAAATCCGGAACCAGGAACCAGGAACCAGGAACACTCTGTCGTTTCATGTCATGCACCTACGTACATGAGATGAAACGGCATGCTGTTTCCTCAGCCCACAGCAGTACAACACAAAGACAACAACACACCCAAGCACTACAAGAACTACAAGAACACACATCCAAACTAACGCAGGAACCAAATCTCAAAAACAATTATAATAATATCATGTAGCGAATTCGGGGGGCAATCTGGGAGACACGGGTTCGCGTCCCGGCTGTGGCGACGGTGCCTCAGACTGCCCCCCCGAATTCGCTACATTGGTGTCAGAAGTGGGATGGTCAGACCGTGAGGTCATCGGAAGCGCGTGCGGCCAGAGGCGTGAGGGAGCTGATATGCTGAAGCGCGGGGACGCGCTTCCCGAAGGAGGGGGGGGGGGTGTAGTGTAACGTGCATGGATAAGTAGACACGTTGGTCCTTGTCTACCGGGGAGGACCCTTTAGTCGACTGGTTAACGTTGTCGCTTGCGGAGTAGGAGGCACGGGTTCACGTCCCGGCTGTGGCGACGGGCTGCCCCCGCCCCCCAAAAAATATTCGCTACTACATAGTATATATTTTAGTGAATGGGGGGGGGCAGTCCTGGAACCGTCGCCACAGCCAAGCGACAACGTTAACCAGTCGAGTAAAGGGTCCGACCCCTTAGTCGAGGACCAACGTGTGGTCTACTTATCCATGCACGTTACTATATATATATATATATATATATATCACTGTCCAAGGGAACGAACGCCAGTCAGGATGACTGTCGGAACCGCCGGTCTGCATGGGCTAGCAGTTAGCTTAGCCCGCCCCGCTCTCCCGGCCGATCCAGCGCCAGCTCTCCCAGCCATCAAACAAAGACAAAACTTAGACGCGGACGTGGGCAAAGACCCTGCATGGGCGGCGCTGGGTGAGGCCGCCGCAAACGTGAATTGGCGCCGCCGTCTTCCGACACCGGAAGCGGATCAATGAATGAATCAAAAATGAAGAACAAAGGAGATAACGGGGGGGGGGGGGGCTACGTGTCATCACAACACATTGCACAATGTCTTCCACGAGAAAAGCCTGTACGTCACGTCGCTGGGTTGAGCGACTACATTAAGGAGTCTAGTAGGATGCCACCACGCCCTGCAGAGTGAGAGCTTCCCTTTCTGCTGTCCAAACATGTACCTGCAGCCAGAAACACCCGAGACCCCGCACCCTGCCGTTACCACCGATACTGGAAGGAGGTCCGAATGGCTAAAAAGCCACGTGGACGTGGGCAGCGGGTGGTGTGTGACGCGTGCGGATGTGGAGCGGTATGGAAATGACGTGACGAGCCCTACGTGTGCCTGAGTCCCTCAGGTGAAACACGGGAACATGGAATCAAATCCAAGCCAACATCCTGAGATTGTTCCTGTTGATAAATTGATATCATGAAATATAAATGGGAAATGTTACATTCCCACTGCCGCGGGCTGCGCAGCCAAACAAGCCTGCTTTGAATCCCGCGCTGCAAATTTCCCAAAATCATCAAATCTGACAACAAAGGAAAACTCAGATAGAGCGCCTTAATGAGTTAAACACATACAAAGGCTCAGGAAGAGACACACGGGCCCTGGCACGCACGCACGCACACACATACTCTTTGCATGATCAATCCACATCAAACACGAGCTCATTTAAATATTCATACAAGGCGTTGGGGGGGGATTTAAGAGGTTACTCTCTCTCTCTCTCTCTCGCTCTCTTTCTGTCTCTCTCGCTCTCTGTCTGTCTGTCTGTCTGTCTCTCTCTCTCTCTCTCTCTCTCTCTCTCTCTCTCTCTCTCTCTCTCTCTCTCTCTCTCTCTCTCTCTCTCTCTCTCTCTCTCTCTCTCCAGGTGCATTAATAATTCCCCCTGTCTTACCACCACACAGAGATGGAGGTTTTTTCCCTTCAGACAAAGTTTCTAGAAGTTTCTATAAATTAATAAGAGTGTGTTCTCTGTGAAGCCGGCAGCTTTGAACCTGGCGTATTGATCTCGCAGGTGAGTCGGCCGTGCCAGATCACGACTTCAAACAGAATCCAATGTTCCTGTGGAGAGACCGGCCCAGCCCTGAAAAATACCCACATTACCCATCTACTATATGACTAGTGTAACGTGAGAGGGCCACGCCACGCCGCCTCTGGCGGGCAGGCGTCCGTCAGGGCAGAACAACACATGTGGACATGGACAGGAGCATTGTTTCAGCGCTGGAGGCGCTGGGCGGATCCCGCTTTATCTCGGTAATATCTTGTGGTAACAGCGGGGGGGGGGGGGGGGTGGGGGGGGGGAGAAAATAGGAATGTTGTCGGTAAAGAGTTGACGGTTACTTTACTGGTAGTTGAATAATCTGCTGGCGTCCCGGCATAGGTAAAGCAGCCGCTTCCGGTGTGGGAAGATGGCGGCGCAGACTTCCGTTTGCGGCGGCCTCATCCAGCACCGTCCATGCAGGGTCTTTGTCCACGTCTGCATCTAAGTGTGTCTTCGTTGATGGCTGGAGAGCTGGCGCTGGATCGGCTGGGAGAGCCTGGTCTAGCGCGTCCGGTGGGCCCGGGGACCACGGCCCTGCCTGGAGCTGCGGCCGAGGAGGAAACACGGAGGGCGGTCTGACAGGACGCGGAAGCGGGGCAGGCTAAGCTAACCGCTAGCCCATGCACACCGGCGGTTCCGACAGTCACCCTGGCTGGCGTTCACTCTCTTGAACAGTGAACATTTGTTTTTGTTTGTTTGTTTTTTGTTGATATGTTGGATATATGCGTTTTGGTAGTTTTGTTTTTGTAGTTTGGATATGTGTTTTTGTATTTGCGTTGCACTGCGGTGGGCTGGGCAAAACGATATGTCGCTTCATTCCATGTGCGCAGGCGCATGGAATGGAACGACAAATAAATGTCCCTGATTCCTGAGTCTTCTCTCTCTCTGAATGACGTCATCTTCTCCTTCATCTTCTCCTGTGTATGTGCATGGTGTGACGTGAGTCTCCCCTGTGTGTCTCCATGGTGATGCTGGTCGTGTGGCTCAGGTCTTGTGCTGCTCTGGTGGCGTCTGGACACTGCTTGGCATTCTCCTCATCATATTCTTCATGTATTTTATAATTCCATGATAACTCTGTTGTCCTATCTCAGTGTTGTGTTGTGTAAATTGTGTAAACACAACATCACTGCACGTTGTCCGTCTTGGGAGAGAGAGATCCTCCTCCTCCTCCTCTGTTGCTCTCCCTGAGGGCTCTTCCTGTGTTTTCTCCCTGTTAAAGGTTTTTTAGGGAGTTGTTCCTTATCCGATGTGAGGGTCTAAGCACAGGATGTTGTGTTGCTGTAAAGCCGCGTGAGGCAAATTTGTGATTTGTGATACTGGGCTATACAAATAAACCTGACTTGAACTAAAACATCGTGAAATGGCAGTGGACAGAAACACAACGACCTCTTTCTCCCTCTTCTAGTGTGGATAACACAGAATAGAATGAGTGAGGCGGACTGCACAATGGGAGTAACAGCTACCTAGTGCTCGGACACCTTTGGCACAGACACCCAGCAGCACTTCAGTCAAGAGAGACGTGGTGAATGAAGTAAAGATATTTATTATAACAGGCGACTTAGCGGAAATGTCAAGAAAATCTGGCGCTTGGTCCCAACGGGGAGATTTTTAATCGAGAGGCATCAGCAATGAGCAGCACCATAATAAATCCCCCCATGGAGTCCACACACCGGTGGTGGCGGCTGATGACTTCTGCTGAGATGATAGATGGATCGATAGATGGATGTACTTTAATAATCCCCGCGGGGAAGTTCCTGCTCTGCATTTTACCCATCCCAACACACACCGGAAGCAGTGCGCCGTCGTGCAGCTAGAGGCATCCTCTGCATGTAACCGTCCTACTGTACAGGAGCAGTGGGCAGCTGCAGCGCCCGGGGACACGTTCCAGTTCTTCTTTCCATTGCCTTGCTCGGGGGCACAGGCAGGAGTATAACCCCTAATACCGGAGCACCCGGAGGAAACCCACACAGACACGCGGGTAACATGCAAACTCCACACGGAAAGGACCTGGGACGGCCCGGGGTTCGAACCCAGGACCTTCTTGCTGTGAAGCAGCAGTGCTAACCACTGGGCCACCGTGCTGCCCCATAAGGCTGGTGAAGAGATGAAAGTTATAATCTGTGAGGACTAGGCGATGATGGGCAGGTGGAGGAGTGCCCATAACAGCAGCAAGAATGCACTAAAGGCAGAGACAGAAACATAGTGCAACGACCACGGTCCACGGATGACTAGACCCGCTAGCTCTTGGCTAATGGGTCGGACCCTTTAGTCGACTGGTTAACGTTGTCGCCCGTGGTGCGGGAGATCCAGGATCGCGTCCTGGCTGTGGTGGTTCCCGGGCTGTCCCCCGAATTCGCCACTTTGGTGTCAGAAGTGGGATCGCGCGCCCAAAGGCGTGAGGGAGTCGATTCCCGAAGGAGTGGGGTAGTGTAACGACCACGGATGACTAGACCCGCTAGTCCTTGGCTCGTGGGTCGGACCCTTTAGTCGACTGGTTAACGTTGTCGCCCGTGGTGCGGGAGATCCGGGTTCGCGTCCTGGCTGCGGCTGTTCCCGGGCTGCCCCTAGAATTCGCTAGAGTATTCAAAAAGACAGCAGCAAGATGATGGGCTGACGTTGCAGGTGAGTCACTGTGCTGCTGGATAGATGTGAGCAGCTGGTGGCTCAGTTAACTGCCCCAGACGATGACAGCGGGGCAAAACACGATGGCGCGTGAGTGAGAGATGAGAATGGCAGGCTAAAATAAGAAATACTTTCGCTAAAGCTCAGTTTTTCTCAGAATTCCCTTGGTCATTTTATTGATGTTGCCAGACATTAAGCATCGTTTCATTCCCCAGAAGTAGGAAATCAAAAGAGTTGAGGTAAAAGAGAGAGAGAGAAACAAAAGTAAAGATGGCAAAGCAGGAACAGGAGAGGTGGATGTGTTGAAGTTTGTATCTTCTCACAACTCTGCGTTTGTGTGACTCACTCTGTGTGTGTGCGTGCGCGCGCGTGAGTCAGACAGGGTGTGTGTAAGTGCTGATTAGCGATTAGCGGGTCTCGAGGCTGACGGTAGAGCTGATCAGTTCCTCCTCTCTGTTGGAGCTTTAGGGAACAAATCCCAACATTAACCCGGCTCTCATCTGCCTGGCAGAGCGTCAGCAGCAGCCTGCCAGGCAGGGGCCGTGCATCAGGCTAATGCTGCCAGGTAAAATACGTGAACACTCCTCTCTCGTCTTTTTTTTGGTGTGTTTTATTTCGAATCATGTTATTTGGTCATTGTAGGATGCCGGATATAGTCCAACTGATGAAGCACTGATGAAGAGTGACATGGTATATAAAGAAGTCAACGTTTTTATCAACAACATGACCAAAAAAAACCAAAAAGACAATTAAGTGAATGAATTCTTACTGTTCATAGAAAACAAAGAGTCTAATCCCAGTTCAGAATAATACAGCAGAAAGTGTTTCCTTCAAGGGTTGATAAATTAGGCTACATCATTTTGAATTTAACTTTGATTTTGTAACGAGCACACCACCCACCAGAGAAGCTGAACAGACGACACAGGACAGCTCCGATAGCGTTGCATCGTTCTTTAATGAGGCCTGAGCTAGCACACAGAGCTAGCGTACAGAGCTAGCGTGCAGAGCTAGGATGCAGCAATACCATACAGAGCTAGCATGCAGAGCTAGCGTGCAGAGCTAGCATACAGAGCTAGCATGCAGCAATACCATACAGAGCTAACATACAGCACTAGCTTACAGAGCTAGCATGCAGAGCTAACATACAGAGCTAGCATGCAGCACTACCATACAGAGCTAGCATGCAGAGCTAACATAACAGGGCTAGCATACAGAGGCTATTAGCCCACTTCCACCACACCTTCTCACTGACAGCGAACAATTTCCCAGAAAACTGGAATTTGTAATAGCAATTTTCTTTTGCCAACTACACAAGACGATCATCATGAAAAACCCCCCCAAACTAAAACTTTTTTGTTGTTTTTTTTTTTTAATTCTTTGTCTGACAGCAAGGAGCCAATGCAATTAGTCTCAGTACGTACGTGGGTAAGTATGTGGATGCCTGTCCTGCTGAACAGAGTGGTTAGTGCGTTACACCCTAGAAGATATCATGAGGTGGGCTTCTCGCTAAGGTATCCGACAGGGCGGCCCCTGGCGTGTAGAGTGTATGCTGTGCTATGGGTCCAACTCAGCATAACCCCGCCTCCCCAGAATCAACAGGACAGTTGAGATGCTCCTACTCCAAGGTAAGTACATGTAACCCGCACTTTGCGTTGGGCCGTCGTCTCCCTACACGCCCTGGGACTCTGCGTTGTGTTTGTTGTGGTATGATGTTTGCGTGGAAAAGGAAGGAGGCGGAGGCTTGGGATCGTGGCTGAGACCTGGACACTTTACTGGCACTCGCTTACACTTCACCTCTCATCAATCAGCTGGCCTCCTCATACTCACAGCTTCCGGCAGAAGAAACAAAACCATTTTCTTTCTCAATAAAATTAAAATAAAAAGTGCAAATAAACACATCTCATATCAAAATGCTACCTTACGGCAAAACCACAGCAAATGTCCTCCATTATAAATTAAATAAGGCACTTATTACCCATAAAATTAAACAGAAAAAAAACCACCATGGATAGTCTGCTCAAATAATACTGCATCCTGCGTTATATGCCATGCTAATGCTCAACAGGCTAGCCAACACTTCTGTCACATTTCTCTTGCCAAATACAATGTTCGACATCAAACTTTAACTAGGTTCTAAGCAAACTTGTCTATTAACACCACAGAATAAACAGTTAGACAATATGTGCGATATAAATCAATATTTTTATGATAATGCAGACCGCCAGCAACACTGCTCACCTTCCGGCAGAAGAAACCAAAACACGTGATCAACGTAGCCTTTTGCCCGGGACAAGACCTAGGGGTACGGTGTTGCAAAAGGGACAAACATCGCCATTTGCGGCATTCCCAGGGGAACATACAGCGTAACAGTGCCACCCTGTGGCGGATTTACATTACTACCTTACATCTACCCCTTCTTTAATTGATGGCGTCCCAGCCATCAGACCAAACAAAACAAAACAAATAAAACTTATGAGCATAAACATTAAAACAGATCACACTGAAAGTGACGTATTAATACCATGAGTTGCATATGAAATGTAGATGTGTAAATGCAATCAAAGTAAATAAACCATTAATAAAACTTGTTTTCTTCCGTGGATTATACGTGCCCTGCTACTCTCTCTGCTATGGCCCTCAGCCACAATGTCCAGCCCCTCTCTATCTTCTGCTGTTCCTCTTTTGATCTCA
Organism: Lampris incognitus; assembly: GCF_029633865.1. NCBI lineage: Eukaryota > Metazoa > Chordata > Actinopteri > Lampriformes > Lampridae > Lampris > Lampris incognitus. Next base: position 3,033,818 of record NC_079225.1, read on the forward strand.
CCACCTGTGACTCGTAAGACAGTTTCTCTGGGGGACGTCGAGTTCTCTGTGGGTTCCTCCTCAGGCTGGGGCCATCAAGTGCGTTGGTGTCGCTGACATTTATGTCCTCTTCCCCCCCCTTGACTCACTTTTTCGGCTTCCTCCCCCATTACCTCCATGCCATCCACCTCCCAGTCCCCCATGTCAGACTCAACTCCTGCACTTGTTGCTGCACCAGCCCGCTCCACCAGAAGAAACATACACTGTGTAAGAAGGTTGCGGTGAACCACTCTCTCTTTTTCACCATCCTCTGTTCGGACCACATACACAGGTATACTGGGTTGTTTCTTCACCACAATGTATGGGCGTGACTCCCATCTGTCTCCCAGTTTCTGCCGTCCCTCCACATGACATATTTTGACCAAGACTCTGTCCCCTGGGCTGAAACCTTGACTCTTTGCCTTTTGATCATAGTACCTTTTCTGCTGCTCTTTTGCATGTCGTGAGGCCTGGTTAGCCTGAGTGTAAGCTTCCGACAGACGGTCATGCAGGGTCTGGACATATTCACTATACTCACATGGCTCTTTGGTGGTAGAAAGCCCAAAAATCAGGTCGACTGGGAGTCGTGGATGTCTACCAAACATTAGGTAATACGGTGTGTACCCAGTAGAGTCATGTTTGGTGCAGTTATACGCATGTGTCATTGCATCCACATACTCATGCCAGTGGGGTTTCAGATGAGGCTCTAGTGTCCCCAGCATGTCCATGAGAGTCCGGTTGAACCTTTCGGTGGTGCCGTTACCCTGGGGGTGATAGGGGGTTGTGTGTGTCTTAGTGACACCAGTACACTTACACAGCTCTTTCACCACAGCACTTTCAAAATTACACCCCTGGTCTGCATGTAGTTTTGCTGGGAATCCAAACCGACAGAAAAAGTTCTTCCACAGTACCTTTGCCACTGTACAGGCTTTTTGGTCTTTAGTGTGATAGGCCTGGGCGTACCGGGAGAAGTGGTCAGTGACAATAAGCACATTTTCTATGCCTCCCTTTGATTTCTCCAGAGTCAGAAAGTCTACACACACAAGTTCCATAGGAGCGCTGCTGTGAATACTGACCAGGGGAGCCCTGAGGCCTGCAGTTGGAGTCTTTCTGAGGCAGCACCTTTCACACTGCTCACCTTCCGGCAGAAGAAACAAAAAAAACATGTGATCAACGTAGCCTTTTGCCCGGGACAAGAACTAGGGGTACGGTGTTGCAAAAGGGACAAACATCGCCATTTGTGGCATTCCCAGGGGAACATACAGCGTAACAGTGCCACCCTGTGGCGGATTTACATTACTACCTTACATCCACAACCCCAAAATACTTACAAACCCTCAGGTTAGTATTGTTATAAGCCCTAAACTCCAAACACAGTAAAGATGAATCAATAGGCAACAACTGTTTAATATTAACTGAATGCAATAATATAGGATGACAACAGCAAAAAAGTAAAATGCAACAAAACAGAGTTGACTTTCTTTGTATACACTATCTCTTGGTATACACAATATCAACATAACCTCAAATGAGAAACTCACTCTAAATGTTGAGCATCAAAGCCAATGAATGTCCAAACATAAACAGTTCGGTTCGTTTGTTAACACAGTCTAGTAATGAGTAATAACGAAACTGACACAAATACCAGTCTGATGAATCCTGGGCACACGAGATGAGCCGCTGGAGAGACGCCTGTATGGCAGGGCAAACCACGTGACTTGCGTGTAGTCTACGTGACTCACTGTAGACGTTAGATGGCGCCAACAGCAATGCAATGCGTTCAATGTTCACACTGCTCCTGAAATAACTTTCACTCAGGCAGCAATCTCCCGCCACAAAACCAAAAAACACGTCTGTCCTCCGAGTCCTCTTCTCAGCATCCAACAGTTCATCCGAACGCACTGAGAGCTAACAAGCCTCTACGACCAGTGAGCTAGCTAGCTTCATTGACACATAGACTAACGTTAGTACTATAGGCTGATCCAGTACGGTACTAAGCTAGTGCTGGAGAGAGTCCAATCACTAAACACTAATGTCAACTAACGTCAGTCTAGAATCCTCTTCGTGCCTCATGCACACTACTCAGGAATCACAACGCAGGAATTGCAGGAGAAAAACATAGCCAAAGTTTCTAGCGATCTACTGGGTAACTACCGTACTAGATGGCACAATCTGGCACCGACTGTACGTCAGCATCTTCTCTTATAGCTGGCTGCAGATTGGCTTCAGGTGCGCTGATCACCGATGAGCCTCTGGTGCGTGGCTGCGCTCTCAACGAGCGCGCTGATTGAACCCTGCCGGTAGACTCAGGCGGAGACGCGCCTTGCGTCTGGACCACAACAGTACCCCCCCTCCTACGGGAGCCACCGGGCGACCGTCCAGGGGCGTCAGGGTGTTCCAGGTAGAAGTCCGACAGACACAGGCTTCAGCTTGGAAACATGAAACACGGGATGTGCCCGAAGAGAAGGAGGGAGAGACAAACGCACCGTAGTGGGTTTGATGATCCTCTCCGCAGTGTAGGGTCCCACGTAGCGAGCGGCGAGCTTGCGAGAGGTCGTCGGGATGGGGAGGTCCTTGGCCAGGAGCCAGACACGCTGACCAGGCTGATAGACCGGGGCTGGGGCGCGACGCCGGTTAGAGGAGCGTTGGGACCGGTCGTTGGCTCGCAGCAGGGCGGCACGAGCAGACCTCCACATGCGGCGGCATCAGTCTCTTGCTGGGGAAACATGGGGGGCTGGTAGCCCAGTGAACATTCGAAAGGAGACATTCCAGTGGCAGAGCTAGTCATGGTGTTGTGAGCATACTCAACCCAGGCCAGGTGCTTGCTCCAGGTCGAGAGGCTGCTGGTGGTCACACATCTCAGGGCAGACTCCAGGCTCTGGTTGGTGCGCTCCGCCTGTCCGTTTGTCTGAGGGTGGTAACCCGAAGAGAAACTGACCGTGGCCCTAATCCCCCTACAGAAGGCCTGCCACACCTGGGAAGAGAACTGGGGACCACGGTCAGAAACAATGTCCAGGGGAATGCCATGGAGACGGACCACGTGGACAACCAGGAGTTTGGCGGTCTCGGCGGAGGACGGGAGCTTGGGGAACGCCAAGAAATGGGCCTGCTTGGTAAAACGGTCGACAATGGTGAGTATGACTGTGTTACCCTGAGACACCGTGAGTCCAGTCACGAAGTCCAGGGAGATGTGTGACCAGGGGGGGACGGGGGAGGGGACGCAGGAGACCAGCAGGGGGGGCGATAGGAGGTCTTACTCCGGGCGCAGGTGATACACGCCACCACAAACTCCCGAACGTCAGCCTCCATGGTAGGCCACCAGAAGCGCCGCCGGAGGAAGGACAATATCCTAGAGGTGCCAGGGTGGCAGGTGAAGCGGCTGGAGTGGCCCCACTCGAGAACCCTGGAGCGGACCGGGGCAGGCACAAACAGACGGTTAGGGTTAGGGGGAACGTTGCCAGGGCTGGGGTGAGTTCGCTGGGCGGTCCTGACCAGAGAGTCGATGGCCCAGGTGACGACGCCCACAACACGGGTCGGAGGCAAGATGGTGGAGGGTGGAGGTGAGGGCTGAGAGGGGCGCGGCGATGCGGCTGTAGTCCTTGATGAACCTCTTGTAGAAACCCGCAAAACCCGGGAAACGTTGCAGCTCTGTCCGGTTCTGGGGTCTGGGCCACTCCAACACTGCCTCGACCTTCTTAGGGTCGCCCCGCCTCCACAATGTGGCCAAGGAACTCCAGTGAGGGGGTGTGAAAAGCGCACTTCTCCGCCTTGACAAACAGGCGGTTCTCCAGAAGGCGCTGCAAAACCAGGCGAACGTGTTGGATGTGTTCGTTGAGGGAGCGGGAAAAAACTAGAATGTCGTCCAAATAAATCAGCTTGCGATCTATGGGAATATAGATAGTGGCAGGGGTGTTTGGAGCAGCAGCCTGTTGGTCGATAACAGCTTTTGTCAAAGCAAGGACTTCTCTTTGCTCCGATCTGGCCTGATGCAATGCTCTGGACTGCTCTTCTAGCCTCCGTTGCATCTCTTTAAACTGCATTCTTAGTTCGTCCAGCTCGTCAGACATTTTTCAGCTCTGGCCTGGGTCCGATGTTACTAACTTGGGTTCTACTAAAACTTAAGCAAAATAATCCTATCCTGTTCGTGACGCCAAATATGTAGCGGGCATAATAAGCCAAGCTTCGCAGGGGTAGTAATAGTACTTATTTACCTTGAAAGATTAGGTTAATGAAGGGATCTGGGTCCCCATTCCCAATGCAATTAGTCTCAGTACCTACGTGGGTAAGTATGTGGATGCCTGTCCTGCTGAACAGAGTGGTCAGTACGTTACACCCTATAAGATATCGTGAGGTGGGCTTCACGCTAAGGTATCTGACACGGCGGCCCCTGACGTGTAGAGTGTATGCTGTGCCATGGGTCCAACTCAGCATAGCCCTCCCTCCCCAGAACCAACAGGAAAGCTGAGACGCCCCTAGTCCAAGGTAAGTACACAGCTCCAAAATACTTACAAACCCTCAGGTAAGTATTGTAATAAGCCCTAAACTCCAAACACAGTAAAGATGAATCAATAGGCAACAATTGTTTTAGTATTAACTGAATGTAATTCTATAGGATGACAATAGCAAAAAAATAAAATGCAAAAAAGCAGAGTTTGGCTTTCTTTGTATACACTGTATCTCTTGGTATACACAATGTCAACACACCTCAAATGAGAAACTCACTAAATGTTGAGGACAAAAATCAATGAATGTTCAAACATAAACAGTTCGGTTCGTTTTTTAACACAGTCTAGTAATGAGTAACTAGAAAAAGGTTTTCCACAGAAAAAGCATGTGAATGCTCAGCTGCTGAAAGAAATCGCGAAAGCATTGCTGAAAATGGATAAATAGGAGAAGTCAGAAAGTCACTAGCCTACTTGAAATACCTGGAAACTGAAACGTGAAATGGCTGAATATTTTAAAAGTTTTAAAGGTATAAAAAACTGAAAAATTTGCCATAATGTGCTAAATACATAAATAGTTTGATTATTGAATGGTTTCTATAGTTTAAAGTATGAAAAAGTGGAAGTGGTGCCACTAATCAAGAACTGCAAAGCAATAGTGTGAAAATTAGGCTGGCAGTAGAGTTTCAAATTGATATGTGACGTCACAATAGGACCAAACATTCTAACAGGCAAAGTGTATGGCAGAATTGCTAACTTTTAGAGCTGAATTGTTCAAAAACTATAAAATATTTTTAACATCTGAATAGGATTCTGAAAGAGATGAATGTCCTGAACTGTTTAAGCTTTACATGGGGTTTCTAGCTCAAAAAATGAAGGATGAGATACAGTTCAAAGGTGATGAAGGTTTCAACCTTTCCCCAATAGACTTCCATTGTTTTGAAAACGTAGAAAAAGCTTAACATGTCTAAAAGCATAAAAGATTTCAAAAAACCGCAATGTAAGCCTTAATGGGCTCAAAGAGATGAACATTTTGATACCTGAATGGTTTCAGTGGCTAAAAGTATGAAGGAGTAAAAGAGGTGGAAATGTTGCAAAAGTCCCCTATTGACTCCCATTCAAAAAATGGCTGAAAAAAGTTGAATATTTCAAAAAGTTCAAAAGGTATGAAACATCTCCTGGAGTAGGGGGGGCGGGACATTTGGCTGGTGGAGGGTCTGGTTGTATGTTTCCTAATAGGAACTACCTCCACTGACTGCTCTGAGTGTGGTTCACCTTGAAGGAGGCATTGCTGTTTCTTTATGTGTTCATGTCTGATGCATATGCATTTTGTTGTGTCCAGTGTGAGTTTTTCATCCATTTGCAGTTTTTCTGATAATTTCTGATCCCTTAGGCCGACTAACAGTCTATCTCTAATGAGCTCTCCTAAGTTGCCATATTCACAATGTTGTATTAATTCATACAGTGCTTTTATGAAGCTGTCAACAGATTCGCCACTCTCTTGCACTCTTTTGTGGAATCTGGCATCATCGAATATCCGATTTCGTCTGGGAATAAAATGGTTGGTGAGTTCGTTTTTGACTGTGTCAAAGTCTTTGAGTTGATCATCAGTTATATCTCTGCATCGGACAATAGACTCCGGAGAAGTCAAACTCAGAAGGAGGAGAGATCTGGAAAAATGCCTGCTGCCCGACTTGCTGCTGAATGTCTGCCATGACAGCTTTCGGGTGAGTCTTTCTCTTACGTCTCCGCGGCAGTTTGTAGGTAAGTTAAGTAACGTGTCGTAGCTAACTTTAGCTAGCTTTGCTGCGTTCATGAGGCTATCGTTAGCATGCTAACGCCAGATGTGTACATCTGTAATCTTGTAAATTACACAAACCTCCGAGTGGATTGTAAAGAAGCACCTCTTCTATCGGTGGATGAGTGATTATAAGCGCAGGGAGTAGACTTGACCACTTCTGATACCATGTAAAGAGGTGAATGAATAGCGGAGACGGAGACAGTATCGTAGGCGAATCCAAAGGAGTTGAATCAAGTGCAACTGGACTTGGTATATATCCGTGAAGACGTTTCGCCTCTCATCCAAGAGGCTTCCTCAGTTCGTGCCTTTCTGACTAGACCAAGCTAGTCTGACTGGCTGCTGATGAGACTCAGAATTTATCCTCTAGGAGTCTTTGTCACAGCTATTGATATGCGTGGCTCTTTGTGATCCGATGTTCACCAACGCCCGTCGCTAACAGAGCCATAGATATGAGTGGCTCTTTTGTGTACCAATGTTTGGCCGCGCCCGTCGTTATCGCAGCTATTGATAAGCTACCCAGTTGCACGGACTTTCGATTGTGATACCATCACGGTTATGACCTGATTTACGTGATGTGGTCACGACTCGAGGGTTAGGGTTAGGGTTAGGGTTCTATCAGATCGTGACCACATCACGTAAATCAACATGATGCCATCACGAAAGTCCGTGCGACTGGGTTGTGATAAGCGTGGCTCTCCTGTGCTCCGATGTCCAGCCGCGCCCGTCGCCATCGGAGCTATTGATTTGCATTTGTTCAGCAGCGACGGTGGTTGGGCGTGCTAGTTTCGACTTCATTATTCAGTGGTCACGAGAGTCGTTGGAGCCGTTAGTGAGCGACTGTTGTTCTTGGAGGCTAGGCTTCTTGAGTCTCCTGGGTAGAGATAAAAAGACGGCATTGTAACTCGACAGCACCTAAGAGCCCTTCAAGGATTTGATGTGATGGTCATATGTTTTCTCTCTATGAATCAACAATTTCCCAATAAAATCCAAGAAGATAAGATTATTTTTTCCTAAAAAATGGTGTAATGAGAATCAGATTATACTCTCGATTTGGAGAGTTGTACAATTTATATGGAAAGAAAGAAGTGACTGATGTTTTAGAAATCAGTAAAATATTTTGTTCTGACAACCGATCCACAACTATTCACCCATTCTTGAAATACATCTCTATCACAAAGCTGCTTTTTATTTATACTGAACATCCTGTTTATAGACTTCATTTGGTTTGCACGTCACAACTCTGTTATGTTTAGTAGAACAGACTCCAGCTATGTAAACCCAAATTATTATGTATGTGATGACATGGTCGAAACCTCTGGCCAGCTTGAGGCTCCCGGTAGCTGCCATCATGGTGGGGCAAAGCGCAGCACGGCCGACGACGGGTTGCAGGGTTATTGGGCGTGACACGTGTCAGTCTCTCAGGAGGCCACGCCCACCGTGGCTACACCAGACACGCTCAGGTTTAGCGGCTGTCAGTCACTCATCACCCGGTCCTTTTCATGTATACCTTTTGTGTGTGTGAGTATGTGGGAGAGAGATGTTTTTTTTTCTTTATTTTTAAAACAAGCCTTTATTAAACAAAAAAATAATCAAAAACACAGATCTGAAATCGTTTTAACACTATAAACAATATTTGTCAAATTACAAACAAACACTCAACATGCATATTTTAACAATCGCAATAATAATCATTCAACAACAACTCACAACATAAAAAAACAACAAAAACAGGTAAGAGCCCTTTTATCTGAGCTCTGCAGCAGAAACCAGCTCATCTTCTATGGTGGAACAGAGCACCCCTATCTCACACCACATGGATGTGAACGTGTCCACATCCTTCATGCGTTGTAATGATTAAAACCTACGTTATCCTGGCCTTGGCCATCCTGCTGAACAACACTTCAACATCACATTGTACACACTCTTCACTTCTTTATTTCCGGCTCACATATTAGCCATTTTTGCCTGCCCTGCAGAGAGAGACAGAGACAGTGACAGAGACAGAGACAGAGAGACAGAGAATTAGAGTCCAGAACGTCTTGTAGAACTCTGAAGGAAGTCCATCAACTCCGGAGGCTTTGCCACAGCTGAGCTGCTGAACCGCCGCAGACATCTCATCAAAGGAGATGGGGGACTCCAGCGAGGTCACCTGTGTTTCACCCAGCTGAGGCAGTCCCTCCAGTATCTCCCCCACACAGCCAGAGTCACAGGTCTCCGCACTGAACAGGCTGCTGTAAAAGTCTATGGCCAACTTCCTCATCTCTAATGGGTCAGTTGTTATTGCCCCACTGGGAAGTTGAGATGCATCATCACATTGTTCTTTAATTAATAATTAATTTAAGTAATTTAAGTAATTTTTCTTTCGAGTTTAAAGACAAAATAAGTTGGAGCATCTACGTCTTTGATGGTGGCGATTCGGGTTCTGATTAAATCACCCTTTGCTCTCTCATGTAGGAACCTACTATTGTATTTAGAAATCACGTCAGGACACAGCGCTGTCGCTCGACACAACCTCTCCGTGGCATTCTTTATTTAGCCTGACACAGCATCAAAGGCAGACCCGATCAAACAACCCAGAGCCCGCAGGCATCACCAATCGATCCCAGCACAATAGAACAGCACCAAATCAAATGCAGCACTGTCGATGTGTGAAGACATAACACCTACGTAAAGCCTTCCTCCTACTTTCCCAGGTGCTGCTGTTGCCATCATGTCCAGTAATTACTTCGTCTTCTAGTATCTTAATTTCTCTCTCTAATTCGTCAAGACAGATTTTCTCCGTACCGAGAGTGTGTTGTTTGTATTGCTGACATAAAATCCTAATTTGTCTTTTTCCTACCTCCCACCATCGAGGTAAGCTCTCAAAATCCCTCCTCCTCAGCCTCCAATGACTCCAGAAGTCAGAGAAGAGCTGACAGAAGGCTTTATCCTGCGTTAGCCGCACATCGAAGTGCCAGTAGGAACAGTGTCGAATTGAACTTGTACGGAAAAATCTGCCACTACTAAATGGTGATCTGAAAATCCCACAGGTGATATCGTGGACTTAATCAACCTGTTGCTGTATGTTTGACTGAGGTAACTCCTGTCCAACCTGGCTGCCCTCACACTACCCTCGGCAGCTTTTACCCATGTGTACTGCTTAGCTGCTGGATTAAGTGTCCTCCAAACATCCGTAAGGTCGTTTTCTGCGACCACAGTGGACAGAAAAGAAGCTGACGGTGGATGGGGCTCTTCTGAGTTTCTGTCAACTGTAGGGTGTGTAGTGCAATTCCAGTCTCCTCCCACCACTATGACTGAGCCACTATTAAACTGTTTGAGTTTATCCCTCAGGTTGCTAAACAATCTCAAGCGACCAGTGCCTGTATTATAAGCATACACATTTATAAACACAAAAGGTATTTCTTGGATTGTTGCCTGAACTACCTGGATCCTGCCCTGCTCCACTTCACATGTCAAAACATTTGTCAAAAGGAGGCGCTGCGAAAAGAGAACAGCTACACCTGCACTAAAGTTGGTACCATGGCTCAAAAAAGCCTGGCCTGCCCAACTCATTCCCCACTCTATCTCGTTGTCTGCGGAGCTGTGTGTTTCCTGTAGGAAGAGCACATCTATGTTCTTAGCTCTCCTCAGCTCAGCTACCACACCTCGCTTAACTCTATCCCGTCCTCCGTTAATATTTAGACTCCCTACTCGCAAACCGTCCATTAAAAGAAGAGAGAAAAGGAAGGATAAGACAGTGAAACCTTTCCACGAGAGAGAAAAACCACCTTTTGTGTATCATCCCATATTTCAATTTTGAACATTTAGAGGAACCTTTCCTCACCCTTCTTTCCTGAGTTTCGTCAGAATCTTCTTTAGACGAAACCTCTTCTGTTTGCTGAGCTCTTCATATCCAGCTGTTTCTCTAATCTTCATAACAGAGTTAACAAACCTGTCCACATCTGAGAAGACATCTGCTACTTCCACAGACTGTCTGCCATGAGTTTCATCAAGGAAATCATTAATCTCCTTTAATGAGTATGACTGCTGATCACCTTGTGACACAATATCAGTAAACTGAGATAGGCCATCATCCTCTAACATGTCCTCATCTGTATTTCCAGCGTTTTCACAGTGTGACTCACCTGCAGAGACCTGACTCTCAGCCTCAGCTGGGTGACTGTCTCCCGCTGGTTCTGTCTGTCCTCCGTCTCTGCTTACATCCGCATCCTGTGCTGCAGTACCACTCAGATTACCGTCATTTACGGTATCGCTGTCCTGCTCAGTTGGTACATTTCCCTCCATACCAGGTTGCGGGTCACCGGTTGCGGTATCTCCCGCCACCTGCTGCGCTGTTTGCGGGGCGCCGTCTGGCGGTGGCTCGCCTGAACTGCTGCCCGCTGTGGGCTCCCTGTGCGGACAGGACAGGACTCAAAACATGTCATGCTGCCAGAACTCGCGTTCAAAGTGTAGAAACCGTGTTCGTACTTGACTTTAAACGACACTTGCAGATGTTCTGAGGGATCAATTAAATACACGAAGGCCTGCCTCCGCAGGGAGGTAACATGCTGCCGTCTGGCGTCGCCACAACCCAGACGAACTGTTCTGAACCCGCCAGCGAACTTTCCGAAACGACTCAGTTCTCTTTCAATGAGCTCATTTGGGATAAACGGAGGTACGCCTGTCACGGTAACACGTGTCGACGGCACAAACAATGGCGAGACGGCTACAAACAGATCGTCCAGCACCAGGCCCCTCTCAACCAACAGGTGGACTAAACGCTCCTCTCGGAGAAAAGCCACCACGGCTTTATTCATCCGAGAGCCGTAGGTGATGTTCTCATAGCCAACAGGTTCTCCTGCAGCCAGGAGAACCTGTTCCACAGTGTACGTTAGAGTCGACCACGACTCTAACCCCGTGTCTGATAGACAGGGGAGGCGAGCCCTCACCGGGGAGGGGCGCCATGCTGCACACCACCGAACTCCGACCAGCTACTCCAGTCACTTTCCAACAACCAGCAACGAAGTAAAATTAAACTTCTCTCACCTCACCATGAAGAGGAGAAAAGAAAAGTGAAAGCAGCAGAAACCCAATGAATTAAGCCAAAAACACACTCAAGCTCATTCAACACCTTCACTCACGCTGACGCACCCAACCTTCCCGCATGCAGTGCAGAGAGAGAGAGAGAGAGAGAGAGAGAGAGAGAGAGAGAGAGAGAGAGAGAGAGAGAGAGAGAGAGAGAGAGAGAGAGAGAGAGAGAGATTTGTTGTTGTTGTTGTTGCTGTTATTATAATCATTGTTGTATTGTGCTGTTGTTATTTTTACATGCTTTGGCAATATGTAAACAAACGTATGTCATGCCAATAAAGCACATATTGAATTGAATTGAATTGAGATACAGCGAGAGAGAGAGAGAGAGAGAGAGAGAGAGAGAGAGAGAGAGAGAGAGAGAGAGAGAGAGAGAGAGAGAGAGAGAGAGAGAGAGAGAGAGAGCGATTGTGTACGTGCATGTGTCTGTTTACATATATACCTTTGTGTATGTGTGTGTATGTGTGTGTGTATCTGTTGACATATAGTACGCCTTTGTGTGTGTGTGGGCGTGTGTGTGTGTGCTGTAACCCCCTCATCCATTCCACCAACCCCGTATTATGGACCAGAAAGGAAACATGAAAGAGAGTGTGGCTGTGGGCACGAGGAGCCCAGAGACTCCAACCGCATGAGGCTTTAGCCCACAGAATCCAGCATGAGGCTTCCGCCCAGAGGCTCCACCAGCAAGAGGCTTCAGCCCACAGACTCCAGAATGAGGCTTCAGCCCAGAGACTCCATGAGGCTTCAGCCCACAGACTCCAGCATGAGGCTTCAGCCCACAGACTCGAGCATGAGGCTTCAGACCAGAAGACTTCCAGCATGGGTTTTCAGCCTGGAGAGTCCAGCATGAGTTTTCAGACCAGAGACTCACACACGAGGCTTCAGCCCAGAGACTCCAGCACGAAGCTTCAGCCCAGAGACTCTGGCATGAGGCTTCAGCTCAAAGTCTCCGGAATGAGGCTTCAGCCCAGAAACTCCACCATGAGGCTTCAGACCAGAGAATCCACCATGGGTTTTCAGCCCAGAGACTCCAACATGAAGCTTCAGCCCAGAGATTCCAGCATAAAGCTTCAGCTCAGAAGATTCCAGCATGAGTTTTCAGCCCAGATACTCTGACATGAGGCTTCAGCTCAGAGTCTCCGGCATTAGGCCTCAGCCTGGAGACTCCAGCATGAGGCTTCGGCACAGAGACTCCAGCCTGAGGCTTCAGCCCAGACACTCCAGCATGATATTTCAGCCCAGAGACTCCAACATGAAGTTTCAGCCCAGAGATCTCGAGCATGAGGCCTCAACCCAGAGACTCCACCAGCATGAGGCTTTGGCCCACACACTCCAGCATGAGGCTTCAGTCCAGAGACTCCAGCATGAGTTTTCAGCCCAGAGACTCCAACATGAAGCTCCAGCCTAGAGACTCCAACATGACGTTTCAGCCCAGAGATCTCAAGTATGAGGCCTCCACCCAGAGACTCCACCAGCACGAGGCTTTGGCCCACACACTCCAGCATGAGGCTTCAGTCCAGAGACTCCATGAGGCTTCAGCCCACAGACTCGAGCATGAGGCTTCAGCACAGAAAACTCCAGCATGGATCTTCCGCCCGGAGACTCCAGCATGAGTTTTCATCCCAGAGACTCCAGCATAAAGCTTCAGCCAAGAGACTCTGGCATGAGGCTTCAGCTCAGAGTCTCCGGCATGAGGCTTCAGCCTGGGGACTTCAGCATGAAGCTTCATCACAGAGACTCCAACATGAAGCTTCAGCCCAGAGACCCCAGCATGAAGCTTCAGCCCAGAGACTCCAGCATGAGGCTTGAGCCCAGAGACTCCAGCATGAGGCTTCAGCTCAGAGACTCCAGCATGAGTTTTCAGCCCAGAGACTCCAGCATGAAGTTTCAGCCTAGAGTGTCCAGCAAGAGGCTTCAGCCGAGAGACTCCAGCATGAGGCTTCAACCCAAAGACTCCAGCATGAGGCTTCAGCCCAGAGAGCCAGCTGCTTGGATAAAGAGAGTGGCCATAGGGAGCCCGGAGACAGAGGTAAGCCTGGAGAGCGAGCTAAGCCTAGAGACCAAGGAGGGCCTCTAGAGTGAACAGAGCCCAGAGAATGAAATACTACTTCATAGTAGGAGCAGGACGCTGTGCCTGGAGTCTGAGATGGCTATATGGAGCAACGGGTGGAGCTGGACACGAAGTGTCTCCTTGCAGGTTTTAGTCAAATTCTTTTAACAAACTGATGATGGAGCAGCCCTATAACTGTCTAGAACAGCACTGCGTGACAACTTTATAGGTGCCACACTCCCTCTTTCATCTCTTCTGCCTGATGCTTTAACAACAGCAGCTGTCAGAAACAACTCGTGCGCTGGCCCTGTAAACAATGGAAATTGCTCCAAGTGACAACGTTACAGTGTAGTCCTTTTATATTTGTTCTAGGCCAAAAGGGGGAGGGGTGGGTGGGTGGATGGGGGAGCTACAGGCTTGCAGGAGGTGGTGGGAGATGGGTAGTTGAGCGGGAGGAGGTGAAGAAAGGTGGGCAGGAGAACACAGGACTGCCACTGTTGCCTCTGAGGCAGAGATCAGCTTGCTGCTCTTATCTGCCCATCAGAACCCGCCTTCGGCCTGTCAATTAAAATGACGGACAGCTGCTAGTTGTTTAGAGGAGAAGATATTTGAAGAGACCCACTTCGCACAACCTCATCCATAACGTCCGTGTGTGTGTGTGTCTGTGTGTGTTTGTGTGTGTGTGTGTGTGTGTGTGTGTGTGTGTGTGTGTGTGTGTGTGTGTGTTTCCCATGAACGAAAAACGTGATGATACACATTTTATGATTATGTATATATATATATATATAAATATATATATGTGTGTGTGTGTGTGTGTGTGTGTGTGTGTGTGTGTGTAACTTTGTTAAAAGAAACAAAAAGCAAGGAGCAAAATAATCCAGTGATTCCAGTAGACAGACAGCTGATGATCGCTTGTGGCAGGAGACAGGCTTGTACCGTCTCATAAAGAATTTACTTGAATCACTGGATTATAATATGATAATATTATATGAAATTGTATTATATAATACCATATTATATTATATAAATATATAATTATAATATATACACATTTTACAATACACTGCTTCCGGCGTCGGAAGCGGCGAGAATTCACGTTTGCGGCGGCCTCACCCAGTAGCGTCCACGTTTTGTCTTGGTTTGATGGCCGGGAGAGCTGGCGCAGGATGGGCTGGGGGAGCGGGGCAGGCTGCTAGCCCATGCAAACCGGCGGTTCTGACAGTCATCCTGGCTGGTGTCCGCTCCCCTGGACAGTGATGTTGTGTTTAGTGTGGATATGTGTGTTAGTTTGGGTGTGTGTGTTAGTTTGGGTATGTGTGTTAGTGTGTGTAGGTGTGTTAGTTTGGATATGTGTGTTAGTGTGGATATGTGTGTTAGTGTGGATATGTGTGTTAGTGTGGGTATGTGTGTTAGTGTGGATATGTGTGTTAGTTTGGGTATGTGTGTTAGTGTGGGTATGTGTGTTAGTGTGGGTATGTGTGTTAGTTTGGATATGTGTGTTAGTGTGAGTATCTGTGTTAGTGTGGATATGTGTGTTAGTGTGGGTGTGTGTGTTAGTGTGGATATGTGTGTTAGTGTGGGTGTGTGTGTTAGTGTGGGTATGTGTGTTAGTGTGGGTATCTGTGTTAGTGTGAGTATCTGTGTTAGTGTGGATATGTGTGTTAGTGTGGGTGTGTGTGTTAGTGTGGGTATGTGTGTTAGTGTGGGTATGTGTGTTAGTGTGGGTATGTGTGTTAGTGTGGATATGTGTGTTAGTGTGGGTATGTGTGTTAGTGTGGGTATGTGTGTTAGTGTGGATATGTGTGTTAGTGTGGAAATGTGTGTTAGTGTGGATATGTGTGTTAGTGTGGGTATGTGTGTTAGTTTGGATATGTGTGTTAGTGTGGGGATGTGTGTTAGTGTGGGTATGTGTGTTAGTTTGGGTATGTGTGTTAGTGTGGGGATGTGTGTTAGTGTGGATATGTGTGTTAGTGTGGGGATGTGTGTTAGTGTGGATATGTGTGTTAGTGTGGGTATGTGTGTTAGTGTGGGTATGTGTGTTAGTGTGGATATGTGTGTTAGTGTGGGTATGTGTGTTAGTGTGGGTATGTGTGTTAGTGTGGATATGTGTGTTAGTGTGGATATGTGTGTTAGTGTGGGTATGTGTGTTAGTTTGGGTATGTGTGTTAGTGTGGATATGTGTGTTAGTGTGGATATGTGTGTTAGTGTGGGTATGTGTGTTAGTGTGGGTATGTGTGTTAGTGTGGAAATGTGTGTTAGTGTGGATATGTGTGTTAGTTTGGGTATGTGTGTTAGTGTGGGTATGTGTGTTAGTGTGGATATGTGTGTTAGTGTGGGTATGTGTGTTAGTGTGGAAATGTGTGTTAGTGTGGATATGTGTGTTAGTTTGGGTATGTGTGTTAGTGTGGGTATGTGTGTTAGTGTGGATATGTGTGTTAGTGTGGGTGTGTGTGTTAGTGTGGGTATGTGTGTTAGTGTGGAAATGTGTGTTAGTGTGGATATGTGTGTTAGTGTGGGTATGTGTGTTAGTGTCGGTATGTGTGTTAGTGTGGATATGTGTGTTAGTTTGGGTATGTGTGTTAGTGTGGGTATGTGTGTTAGTGTGGGTATGTGTGTTAGTGTGGATATGTGTGTTAGTGTGGGTATGTGTGTTAGTGTGGGTATGTGTGTTAGTGTGGGTATGTGTGTTAGTGTGGGTATGTGTGTTAGTGTGGATATGTGTGTTAGTGTGGGTATGTGTGTTAGTGTGGATATGTGTGTTAGTGTGGGTATGTGTGTTAGTGTGGATATGTGTGTTAGTGTGGGTATGTGTGTTAGTTTGGGTATGCGTGTTAGTGTGGATATGTGTGTTAGTGTGGATATGTGTGTGTTAGTGTGGATATGTGTGTTAGTGTGGATATGTGTGTTAGTGTGGATATGTGTGTTAGTGTGGATATGTGTGTTAGTGTGGGTATGTGTGTTAGTGTGGGTATGTGTGTTAGTGTGGATATGTGTGTTAGTGTGGATATGTGTGTTAGTTTGGATGTGTGTGTTAGTGTGGGTATGTGTGTTAGTGTGGGTATGTGTGTTAGTGTGGTTATGTGTGTTAGTGTGGGTATGTGTGTTGTTGTTTTGCGGGGTTATGTGTGTTAGTTTGGGTATGTGTGTTAGTGTGGGTGTGTGTGTTAGCGTGGGTATGTGTGTTGTTGTTTTGTGGGGTTATGTGTGTTAGTGTGGGTGTGTGTTGTTGTTTTGTGGGGTTATGTGTGTTAGTGTGGGTGTGTGTTGTTGTTTTGTGGGGTTATGTGTGTTGGTGTGGGTATGTGTGTTAGTGTGGGTATGTGTGTTAGTGTGGGTATGTGTGTTGTTGTGTTGTGGGGTTATGTGTGTTAGTGTGGGTGTGTGTTGTTGTTTTGTGGGGTTATGTGTGTTGGTGTGGGTATGTGTGTTAGTGTGGGTGTGTGTTGTTGTGTTGTGGGGTTATGTGTGTTGGTGTGGGTATGTGTGTTAGTGTGGGTATGTGTGTTAGTGTGGGTATGTGTGTTGTGTGGGTATGTGTGTTAGTGTGGGTATGTGTGTTAGTGTGGGTATGTGTGTTGGTGTGGGTATGTGTGTTAGTGTGGGTATGTGTGTTAGTGTGGGTATGTGTGTTGGTGTGGGTATGTGTGTTAGTGTGGGTATGTGTGTTAGTGTGGGTATGTGTGTTGTTGTGTTGTGGGGTTATGTGTGTTAGTGTGGGTATGTGTGTTGTTGTGTTGTGGGGTTATGTGTGTTAGTGTGGGTATGTGTGTTAGTGTGGGTATGTGTGTTAGTGTGGGTATGTGTGTTAGTGTGGGGTTATGTGTGTTAGTTTGGATATGTGTGTTAGTGTGGGTATGTGTGTTAGTGTGGGTATGTGTGTTAGTGTGGGTATGTGTGTTAGTGTGGGGTTATGTGTGTTAGTGTGGGTATGTGTGTTAGTGTGGGGTTATGCGTGTTAGTGTGGGTATGTGTGTTAGTGTGGGGTTATGTGTGTTGGTGTGGGTATGTGTGTTGTTGTGTTGTGGGGTTGGGATGTTGTGTTGTCTTTGTGTGGTACTACTGGTGAAACACCATCTCGTGTCCTTCCATGTACTGCCTCCTGACTGCTGGTCTGGTTCTGACCCAGCAGCGGCAGCATATGTCAGCAGGGTGTTTGGTGACTGTAAACGGGACCACTGATTGGTCGGTTGGTTTCCGGGAAGGATGACATCAGAACCTCATGACCCAGATATGTTCTGTGGTTGGCGTTTGGAAGTACAGGATTTGGATTCATCTAAAACCAATGGCAAAGTCCAGACCGGACAGTTAGAAACCTGCTTCGGAAAGACCCTAACCACAAAGGCCTGACGTGTTTAGCGGGTCAGGTCCGGGTGGGTGGACGGACCTGCAGTATTTAGGGTCCTTCATGAGGTGTTGTGAGACAGGGGAGCGATGAGGCGAGGATGCACGAGCCCTGCGCTGTGCTGCAGCCTGGTGCTGCTGCACCTGATTGATATGCATGACGAGTCCTGGTCGGATTCAGCCGTCACAGGCACAGAACCAGACGCGAGCAGGTGAGAGAGGGGGGGGGGGAGAGAGGGGGGGGAGATGGATGGATGGATGGATGGATGGGCGGGCGGATGCAGAGAGCAGGAGACCGGGTGAGGGAAGAGGGAAGAGAGCGGCTAGGTGAGTCGCTAGCGGAGTGGGGGAGGAGCCAGTCAGCGGGTGAAGCCACCTCAGCAAGTCGTGCTGAACGCGGAAGCGCGTGTGAGCTTCCTGTGTAATGGAGGCTTGTTATTCAGAGGCTGCTGCTGCAAGGCTGCAGGGACCAAAACCACAAACCTTCCAGCTCCCCCCCCCGCCCCCCTCAGGTGGAGTGTGTGTCTAGCTGTGTGGACGTGGAGCAGACTACAGAGGAGGGGGGGGGGGTTCGGACCTGCCCTGGCCCGCTAGAAAACCCTCACTACGCTTGCATGGTGGTAGAAGAAGTGGATTTATTGTGTTAGCGCGACTAAAACTGGACTTTTAAGACACATGCAGACGTGCCAGTCCCACTGACATGATACCAAATGGACTCTGCGGGAGCGGGACTAACACATGATACGCTTCAATCCGCCCCCAACTGGCCTCGGCGTTCTGCGCATGAGCCACAGTTCCCGCAGCGGTCTTTCACCCAATACCAACCAGCTGAAAGGGGGCATATCGCCACCTACCGTACCGGGGTGGAACTTACTTCTGCCAATAAATCGATTCTGCCCCGGCTCTCGTCTACTGGGACAACTACAGTAGTCCAATTAGCACGACGTAACGGTGCATGTAAACACACTGGTTGTGTATGGGAGTGTGTGTCTGTACGCACAACATGATGCAAGCGTGTATCTGCTCTTCGGGACAAAACCTGGATTTGTCAACTTGTGTTCACGGAACAGCATTTAATATCCACCTTCCTGTTGTGCAGTCTGGCCGAGGACGCATCGATTAATAACACCGCAATTATGTCAAAACGCATGCATGAGTGCGCGCGCGCGCGAGTATGTGTGTGTGTGTGTGTGTGTGTGAGCGAGCGCACATATGTGCATGCACACGAGGCAGGATCAGTATTCTAATGAGTACAGACAAAAGAAGTCTGTAGCTCAGAGCCAATTGGACAGAAAGGAGCACAGCATCAGAGAGAGAGACACACACACACACACACACACACACACACACACACACACACACACACACACACACACACACACACACACACACACGGGAAGGGAGTGTGAGGGAGAGGCGGAGACAGGGAGGAGGGACTGTGTGTGTGTGTGTGTGTGTGCGGGGGTGGGGGTGGGGGTGCGGGTGCGGGTGCGGGTGCGGGAAGGGGCAGGCTGGTGGCAGTTAGAGCCTGAGGCGGGGTTGCGGGGTCAGGCCCCCTCAGACGGCCTCGCAGCAACACAAGGGCCACACTGGCCAAGGGAGGCACTCAATTAGGGCAGCGTTCAAAATTTTACCCCGTCGCCTCATGAGAGGGACCACCTGATACCTACACACCTTAAAATCCTCCCCAGCCCTCCCACCCCTCCCAGCCCTCCCACCCCTCCCAGCCCTCCCACCCTGAACACACACACACACACACACACACACACACACCTCCCAGCCCTCCCACTCTGAACACACACACACACACACACACACACACACACACACACACACACACACACACACACACACACACACACACACACACACACACACGCTTAAACAATAGCGCAGCTACATTGGTAACAGGGTGGACCTTGAGACCACTGGCATATTTCAAGTGTGCGGTGCCCAGTGTGCCTCAGTGTGTCTCAGTGTGTCTCAGTCTGTCTCACTGTGTCTCAGTGTCCCAGTATGTCTCAGTATGTGTCCCAGTCTGTCTCACTGTGTCTCAGTGTCCCAGTATGTCTCAGTATGTGTCCCAGTCTGTCTCACTGTGTCCCAGTGTGCCTCAGTGTGTCTCAGTGTGTCTCAGTGTGTCTCAGAGTGTCTCAGTGTGTCTCAGTGTCCCAGTATGTCTCAGTATGTGTCCCAGTCTGTCTCACTGTGTCCCAGTGTGTCTCAGTGTGTCTCAGTGTCTCAGTGTGTATCAGAGTGTCCCAGTGAGTCTGTGTGGTCCAGTGTGTCCCAGTGTGTCTCAGATTGTCCCAGTATGTCTCAGTGTGTCTCAGTGTCCCAGTATGTCCCAGTATGTCTCAGTGTGTCCCAGTGTCCCAGTATGTCTCAGTATGTCTCAGTGTCCCAGTATGTCTCAGTATCTCTCAGTGTGTCTCAGTGTCCCAGTATGTCCCAGTATGTCTCAGTGTGTCTCAGTGTCCCAGTATGTCTCAGTATGTCTCAGTGTGTCTCAGTGTGTCTTAGTGTCCCAGTATGGCTCAGTGTGTCTCAGTGTGTCCCAGTGTGTCTTAGTGTCCCGGTATGGCTCAGTGTGTCTCAGTGTCCCAGTATGTCTCAGTGTGTCTCAGTGTCCCAGTATGTCCCAGCATGTCTCAGTATGTGTCAGTGTGTCTCCGTGTGTCTCAGAGGTGTTCGTGTTTGTGTGCAGTGCGTGAGTTTCACACAGTTGCATAATTAGCTGTAGCATTAGCATGCCTAACATCTCAGCTGCTCCTCCACAATACTCTCAGGAAGAGGCTTGTTTGAAATCCTCCCAATAACTGTCAATCTCTCTCTCTCCCTCTCTCTCTCTCTCTCCCTCTCTCTCTCCCTCTCTCTCTCTCAATCACACACACACACACACACACACACACATCACACTCTCCTTCTCTCGTGCTCCTCTTAACTCCCGTCTCCTTTCTGTGTATTTTATCTGTATTTTGTGCGTATTTCTCTGTATTTCTGTGTCTTTGCTCTAATTTTTTGTGTATTTTCTGTGTATTTTCTGTGTTTTTTTCTGTGTATTTCCTCTGCATTGTCTGTTTTCTGTGTATTTTCTGTGTATTTCATCTGTATTTTCTGTGTTTCTGTGTTTTCTGTGTATTTTCAGTTTATTTCCTCTGTATTTTCTGTGTTTTCTGTTTAATTTCTGTTTTCTGTGTATTTTCTGTGTTTTCTGTGCATTTTCTGTGTATTTTATTTGTATTTCCTCTGTATTTTCTGTGTTTTCTGTTTATTTTTTGTGTATCTCCTCTGTATTTTCTGTTTTCTGTGTATTTAATTTGTATTTTATCTGTATTTTGTGCGTATTTCTGTGTATTTTCTCTATTTTTTGTGTATTTTCTGTGTATTTTCCGTGTATTTCCTCTGTATTTTCTGTGTTTTCTGTGTATTTCCTCTGTATTTTCTGTGTATTTTCAGTTTTTTCTGTGTATTTCCTTGTATTTTGTGTATTTCCTCTTTTCTTTTTCTGTTTATTTTCTATTTCATCTGTATTTTCGATTTATTTCCTCTGTATTTTCTGTGTTTTGTTTATTTTCTGATTATTTCATCTGTATTTTCTGTTTTCTGTGTATTTTCTGTGTTTTCTGTGTATTTCCTTTGTATTTACTCTGTATTTTCTGTGTATTTCCTTTGTATTTTCTGTGTATTTTCTGTGTATTTCCTTTGTATTTCCTCTGTATTTTCTGTGTATTTTCGGTGTTTTGTGTATTTCCTGTGTATTTCCTGTGTTTCTGTGTATTTTCTGTATATTTTCTGTGTATTTCCTTTGTATTGCCTGTGTATTTCCTTTGTATTTCCTCTGTATTTTGTGTATTTTGTGTATTTCATCTGTATTTTCTGTGTTTTATTTCCTCTGTTTTTCTGTTTTCTGTGTATTGTCTGTGTTTTTTGTGTATTTTCGGTGTTTTCTGTGCATTTTATTTGTATTTCCTCTATATTTTCCATGTATTTTCTGTGTATTTCCTGTTTTCTTTGTATATTCTGTGTTTTCTGTGTATTTCCTCTGTATTTTCTGTTTATTTTCTGTGTATTTGCTCTGTACTTTAAGTGTTTTCTGTGTATTTTATTTGTATTTCCTCTGTATTTTCTCTGTATTTCCTTTGTATTTCCTCTGTTTTCTCTGTATTTTCTGTGTATTTCCTCTGTATTTTCTGCACTTTCTGTGTATTTTGGCAACATTTGACACGTTAATGGTAAACGTGTCTAACTGCGGGGGCTCAAACATTCTCGCAGATCTCTGCTCTTTGGTTTGGAGGGGGGGGGCAGCAGGACCCAGACGTGACGTCATCAGCTGTGTGCGGAACCGCGGGAGTTGCGCCAGTGTCGGTGATTTAGTGTAATTGGTTCTTCTGGGGGTCACGTAGATTCATCTCGTTTCACGCGCCTTACGTCATGCAGCCATTTGTGCACCTGTTTCCTGCTCTCAGCAGCTGCGAGCTCAGCCGCCCAGACAACTATTGATCTCATCAGATCTCTCTCTCACACACACAGACACACACAGACACACACACACACAGACACACACACACACACACACACACACACACACAGCTACCAAATTCACACAAGCGGTGAACAGCAGAGGAGTGGGTCATGTCATGTGTGTAGTGGGTCCTGCATGTGAGCAGGTCCAGTATGTGAGCAGGTCCTGCGTGTGAGCAGGTCCAGCTTGTGAGCAGGTCCTGCATGTGAGCAGGTCCAGCTTGTGAGCAGGTCCAGTATGTGAGCAGGTCCAGCATGTGAGCAGGTCCAGTATGTGAGCAGGTCCAGCATGTGAGCAGGTCCAGCATGTGAGCAGGTCCAGCTTGTGAGCAGGTCCAGCTTGTGAGCAGGTCCAGTGTGTGAGCAGGTCCTGCGTGTGAGCAGGTCCAGTATGTGAGCAGGTCCTGCATGTGAGCAGGTCCAGCTTGTGAGCAGGTCCAGTATGTGAGCAGGTCCTGCATGTGAGCAAGTCCAGCATGTGAGCAGGTCCAGCTTGTGAGCAGGTCCAGCATGTGAGCAGGTCCAGCTTGTGAGCAGGTCCAGTATGTGAGCAGGTCCTGCATGTGAGCAGGTCCAGCTTGTGAGCAGGTCCAGTATGTGAGCAGGTCCTGCATGTGAGCAAGTCCAGCATGTGAGCAGGTCCAGCTTGTGAGCAGGTCCAGCATGTGAGCAGGTCCTGCAGGTCCTGCAGCAGACCACAGAGCTGCACCCTTCCAGGGGCAGTAAAGACTGTTTATAAGCTTGTGTCAGAACCGTCAGGCTCTGCAGGGTCAAAGACTAACGAAGGTCAACCCTGACAGTCTTCAGACCCCCGGCGTTCAGCTGTACGCTGACATTCCACCACAAAGGGCAAAGGTCCACTGGTTCTGGTCCACTGCTTCTGGTAGACTGGTCCTGGGCCACTGGTCCTAGTCCATCGGTCCTGGTCCACTTTCTGATTGAGATGAATGCTTCCTCATTAGATGATATACTGTTGAAAGATAAAATCAGCAGCTGTTCATGTTGTCTTGTCTAAAGGCAGGACATGTCCACGTTATGTGTTGTCTAAAGACAGGACATGTCCACGTTATGTGTTGTCTAAAGACAGGACATGTCCACGTTATGTGTTGTCTAAAGACAGGACATGTCCCCGTTATGTGTTGTCTAAAGACAGGACATGTCCACGTTATGTGTTGTCTAAAGGCAGGACATGTCCACGTTATGTGTGTTGTGTTGTCTAAAGGCAGGACATGTCCACGTTATGTGTGTTGTGTTGTCTAAAGGCAGGACATGTCCACGTTATGTGTGTTGTGTTGTCTAAAGGCAGGACATGTCCACGTTATGTGTTGTCTTAAGACAGGACATGTCCTCGTTATGTGTTGTCTAAAGACAGGATATGTCCACGTTATGTGTTGTCTAAAGACAGGACATGTCCACGTTATGTGTTGTCTAAAGACAGGATATGTCCACGTTATGTGTTGTCTAAAGACAGGATATGTCCACGTTATGTGTTGTCTAAAGACAGGACATGTCCACGTTATGTGTTGTCTAAAGGCAGGACATGTCCACGTTATGTGTGTTGTGTTGTCTAAAGGCAGGACATGTCCACGTTATGTGTTGTCTTAAGACAGGACATGTCCCCGTTATGTGTTGTCTAAAGACAAGACATGTCCACGTTATGTGTTGTCTAAAGACAGGACATGTCCACGTTATGTGTGTTGTGTTGTCTAAAGGCAGGACATGTCCACGTTATGTGTGTTGTGTTGTCTAAAGGCAGGACATGTCCACGTTATGTGTGTTGTGTTGTCTAAAGGCAGGACATGTCCACGTTATGTGTTGTCTTAAGACAGGACATGTCCCCGTTATGTGTTGTCTAAAGACAGGATATGTCCACGTTATGTGTTGTCTAAAGACAGGACATGTCCACGTTATGTGTTGTCTAAAGACAAGACATGTCCACATTATGTGTTGTCTAAAGACAGGACATGTCCACGTTATGTGTGCTGTCTAAAGACAAGACATGTCCACGTTATGTGTGTTGTGTTGTCTAAAGGCAGGACATGTCCACGTTATGTGTTGTCTAAAGACAAGACATGTCCACGTTATGTGTGTTGTCTTGTCTAAAGACAAGACATGTCCACGTTATGTGTGTTGTCTTGTCTAAAGACAGGACATGTCCACGTTATGTGTTCTCTAAAGACAGGACATGTCGACGTTATGTGTTGTCTAATGACAAGACATGTTCACGTTATGTGTTGTCTAAAGACAGGACATGTCCACGTTATGTGTTGTCTAAATACAAGACATGTCCACGTTATGTGTTGTCTAAAGACAGGACATGTCCACGTTATGTGTTGTCTAAAGACAAGACATGTCCACGTTATGTGTTGTCTAAAGACAGGACATGTCCACGTTATGTGTTGTCTAAAGGCAGGACATGTCCAAGTTATGTGTTGTCTAAAGACAGGACATGTCCACGTTATGTGTTGTCTAAAGGCAGGACATGTCCACGTTATGTGTGTTGTGTTGTCTAAAGGCAGGACATGTCCACGTTATGTGTGTTGTGTTGTCTAAAGGCAGGACATGTCCACGTTATGTGTGTTGTGTTGTCTAAAGGCAGGACATGTCCACGTTATGTGTTGTCTTAAGACAGGACATGTCCTCGTTATGTGTTGTCTAAAGACAGGATATGTCCACGTTATGTGTTGTCTAAAGACAGGACATGTCCACGTTATGTGTTGTCTAAAGACAGGATATGTCCACGTTATGTGTTGTCTAAAGACAGGATATGTCCACGTTATGTGTTGTCTAAAGACAGGACATGTCCACGTTATGTGTTGTCTAAAGGCAGGACATGTCCACGTTATGTGTGTTGTGTTGTCTAAAGGCAGGACATGTCCACGTTATGTGTTGTCTTAAGACAGGACATGTCCCCGTTATGTGTTGTCTAAAGACAAGACATGTCCACGTTATGTGTTGTCTAAAGACAGGACATGTCCACGTTATGTGTGTTGTGTTGTCTAAAGGCAGGACATGTCCACGTTATGTGTGTTGTGTTGTCTAAAGGCAGGACATGTCCACGTTATGTGTGTTGTGTTGTCTAAAGGCAGGACATGTCCACGTTATGTGTTGTCTTAAGACAGGACATGTCCCCGTTATGTGTTGTCTAAAGACAGGATATGTCCACGTTATGTGTTGTCTAAAGACAGGATATGTCCACGTTATGTGTTGTCTAAAGACAGGATATGTCCACGTTATGTGTTGTCTAAAGACAGGACATGTCCACGTTATGTGTTGTCTAAAGACAAGACATGTCCACATTATGTGTTGTCTAAAGACAGGACATGTCCACGTTATGTGTGCTGTCTAAAGACAAGACATGTCCACGTTATGTGTGTTGTGTTGTCTAAAGGCAGGACATGTCCACGTTATGTGTTGTCTAAAGACAAGACATGTCCACGTTATGTGTGTTGTCTTGTCTAAAGACAAGACATGTCCACGTTATGTGTGTTGTCTTGTCTAAAGACAGGACATGTCCACGTTATGTGTTGTCTAAAGACAGGACATGTCGACGTTATGTGTTGTCTAATGACAAGACATGTTCACGTTATGTGTTGTCTAAAGACAGGACATGTCCACGTTATGTGTTGTCTAAATACAAGACATGTCCACGTTATGTGTTGTCTAAAGACAGGACATGTCCACGTTATGTGTTGTCTAAAGACAAGACATGTCCACGTTATGTGTTGTCTAAAGACAGGACATGTCCACGTTATGTGTTGTCTAAAGGCAGGACATGTCCAAGTTATGTGTTGTCTAAAGACAGGACATGTCCACGTTATGTGTTGTCTAAAGACAGGACATGTCCACGTTATGTGTTGTCTAAAGGCAGGACATGTCCACGTTATGTGTTGTCTAATGACAAGACATGTTCACGTTATGTGTTGTCTAAAGACAGGACATGTCCACGTTATGTGTTGTCTAATGACAAGACATGTTCACGTTATGTGTTGTCTAAAGACAAGACATGTCCACGTTATGTGTGTTGTCTAAAGACAGGACATGTTCACGTTATGTGTGTTGTCTAAAGACAGGACATGTCCACGTTATGTGTTGTCTAAAGACAGGACATGTTCACGTTATGTGTGTTGTCTAAAGACAGGACATGTCCACGTTATGTGTTGTCTAAAGACAGGACATGTCCACGTTATGTGTTGTCTAAAGACAGGACATGTTCACGTTATGTGTTGTCTAAAGACAGGACATGTTCACGTTATGTGTGTTGTCTAAAGACAGGACATGTCCACGTTATGTGTTGTCTAAAGACAGGACATGTCCACGTTATGTGTTGTCTAAAGACAGGACATGTCCACGTTATGTGTGTTGTGTTGTCTAAAGACAACACATGTTCACGTTATGTGTTGTCTAAAGACAGGACATGTCCACGTTATGTGTTGTCTAAAGACAAGACATGTTCACGTTATGTGTTGTGTAAAGACAGGACATGTCCACGTTATATGTGATTTGTTGTCTAAAGACAGGACATGTCCACGTTATGTGGTATCTAAAGACAACACATGTTCATATTATGTGTGATTTGTTATCTAAAGACAGGACATGTCCACGTTATGTGTTGTCTAAAGACAAGACATGTCCACGTTATGTGTGTTGTGTTGTCTAAAGACAGGACAGGTCCAAGGTATGTGTTGTCTAAAGACAAGACATGTCCACGTTATGTGTTGTCTAAACACAGGACATGTCCACGTTATGTGTTGTCTAAAAACAAGACATGTTCACGTTATGTGTTGTCTAAAGACAGGACATGTCCACGTTATGTGTGTTGTGTTGTCTAAAGACAGGACAGGTCCACGTTATGTGTTGTCTAAAGGCAGGATATGTCCACGTTATGTGTGATGTGTTGTCTAAAGACAGGACATGTCCACGTTATGTGTGATGTGTTGTCTAAAGAGAGGACATGTCCATGTTATGTGTGTTGTGTTGTCTAAAGACAGGACATGTCCACGTTATGTGTTGTCCAAAGACAGGACATGTCCACGTTATGTGTTGTCTAAAGGCAGGACATGTCCATGTTATGTGTTTTGTCTAAAGACAGGACATGTCCACGTTATGTGTTGTCTAAAGGCAGGATATGTCCACGTTATATGTTGTCTAAAGACAGGAAATGTCCACGTTATGTGTGATGTGTTGTCTAAAGACAGGACATGTCCACGTTATGTGTGATGTGCTGTCTGAAGACAGGACATGTCCACGTTATGTGTGTTGTGTTGTCTAAAGACAGGACATGTCCACGTTATGTGTGTTGTGTTGTCTAAACACGGGACATATCCACGTTATGTGTGTTGTCTAAAGACAGGACATGTCCACGTTATGTGTTGTCTAAAGGCAGGATATGCCCACGTTATGTGTTGTCTAAAGACAGGACATGTCCTCGTTATGTGTGATGTGCTGTCTGAAGACAGGACATGTCCACGTTATGTGTGTTGTGTTGTCTAAAGACAGGACATGTCCACGTTATGTGTGTTGTGCTGTCTAAAGACAGGACATGTCCACGTTATGGCAGTTGTGTTGTCTAAAGGCAGGACATGTCCACGTTATTGGTGATGTGTTGTCTAAAGACAGGACATGTCCACGTTATGTGTTGTCTAAAGACAGGACATGTCCACATTATGTGTTGTCTAAAGGCAGGATATGCCCACGTTATGTGTTTTCTAAAGACAGGAAATGTCCACGTTATGTGTGATGTGCTGTCTGAAGACAGGACATGTCTGAGTTATGTGTGATGTGTTGTCTAAAGACAGGACATGTCCACGTTATGTGTTGTCTAAAGGCAGGACATGTCCACGTTATGTGTGATGTGTTGTCTAAAGGCAGGACATGTCCACGTTATCTGTGATGTGCTGACTAAAGACAGGACATGTCCACGTTATGTGTGTCGTGTTGTCTAAAGACAGGACATGTCCACGTTATGTGGTATCTAAAGACAACACATGTTCACATTATGTGTGATTTGTTATCTAAAGACAGGACATGTCCACGTTATGTGTTGTCTAAAGACAAGACATGTCCACGTTATGTGTGTTGTGTTGTCTAAAGACAAGACATGTCCACGTTATGTGTTGTCTAAAGACAGGACATGTCCACGTTATGTGTTGTCTAAAAACAAGACATGTTCACGTTATGTGTTGTCTAAAGACAAGACATGTCCACGTTATGTGTTGTCTAAAGGCAGGACATGTCCACATTATGTGTTGTCTAAAGACAGGACATGTCCACGTTATGTGTGTTGTGTTGTCTAAAGACAACACATGTTCACGTTATGTGTTGTCTAAAGACAGGACATGTCCACGTTATGTGTTGTCCAAAGACAGGACATGTCCACGTTATGTGTGTTGTGTTGTCTAAAGACAGGACAGGTCCACGTTATGTGTTGTCTAAAAACAAGACATGTTCACGTTATGTGTTGTCTAAAGACAGGACATGTCCACGTTATGTGTTGTCTAAAGACAGGACATGTCCACATTATGTGTGATGTGCTGTCTGAAGACAGGACATGTCTGAGTTATGTGTGATGTGTTGTCTAAAGACAGGACATGTCCACGTTATGTGTTGTCTAAAGGCAGGACATGTCCACGTTATGTGTGATGTGCTGTCTAAAGGCAGGACATGTCCACTTTATCTGTGATGTGCTGACTAAAGACAGGACATGTCCACGTTATGTGTGTTGTGTTGTCTAAAGACAGGACATGTCCACGTTATGTGTTGTCTAAAGACAAGACATGTTCACGTTATGTGTTGTCTAAAGACAGGACATGTCCACGTTATGTGTTGTCTAAAGACAGGACATGTCCACGTTATGTGTTGTCTAAAGACAGGACATGTTCACGTTATGTGTTGTCTAAAGACAGGACATGTTCACGTTATGTGTGTTGTCTAAAGACAGGACATGTCCACGTTATGTGTTGTCTAAAGACAGGACATGTCCACGTTATGTGTTGTCTAAAGACAGGACATGTCCACGTTATGTGTGTTGTGTTGTCTAAAGACAACACATGTTCACGTTATGTGTTGTCTAAAGACAGGACATGTCCACGTTATGTGTTGTCTAAAGACAAGACATGTTCACGTTATGTGTTGTGTAAAGACAGGACATGTCCACGTTATATGTGATTTGTTGTCTAAAGACAGGACATGTCCACGTTATGTGGTATCTAAAGACAACACATGTTCATATTATGTGTGATTTGTTATCTAAAGACAGGACATGTCCACGTTATGTGTTGTCTAAAGACAAGACATGTCCACGTTATGTGTGTTGTGTTGTCTAAAGACAGGACAGGTCCAAGGTATGTGTTGTCTAAAGACAAGACATGTCCACGTTATGTGTTGTCTAAACACAGGACATGTCCACGTTATGTGTTGTCTAAAAACAAGACATGTTCACGTTATGTGTTGTCTAAAGACAGGACATGTCCACGTTATGTGTGTTGTGTTGTCTAAAGACAGGACAGGTCCACGTTATGTGTTGTCTAAAGGCAGGATATGTCCACGTTATGTGTGATGTGTTGTCTAAAGACAGGACATGTCCACGTTATGTGTGATGTGTTGTCTAAAGAGAGGACATGTCCATGTTATGTGTGTTGTGTTGTCTAAAGACAGGACATGTCCACGTTATGTGTTGTCCAAAGACAGGACATGTCCACGTTATGTGTTGTCTAAAGGCAGGACATGTCCATGTTATGTGTTTTGTCTAAAGACAGGACATGTCCACGTTATGTGTTGTCTAAAGGCAGGATATGTCCACGTTATATGTTGTCTAAAGACAGGAAATGTCCACGTTATGTGTGATGTGTTGTCTAAAGACAGGACATGTCCACGTTATGTGTGATGTGCTGTCTGAAGACAGGACATGTCCACGTTATGTGTGTTGTGTTGTCTAAAGACAGGACATGTCCACGTTATGTGTGTTGTGTTGTCTAAACACGGGACATATCCACGTTATGTGTGTTGTCTAAAGACAGGACATGTCCACGTTATGTGTTGTCTAAAGGCAGGATATGCCCACGTTATGTGTTGTCTAAAGACAGGACATGTCCTCGTTATGTGTGATGTGCTGTCTGAAGACAGGACATGTCCACGTTATGTGTGTTGTGTTGTCTAAAGACAGGACATGTCCACGTTATGTGTGTTGTGCTGTCTAAAGACAGGACATGTCCACGTTATGGCAGTTGTGTTGTCTAAAGGCAGGACATGTCCACGTTATTGGTGATGTGTTGTCTAAAGACAGGACATGTCCACGTTATGTGTTGTCTAAAGACAGGACATGTCCACATTATGTGTTGTCTAAAGGCAGGATATGCCCACGTTATGTGTTTTCTAAAGACAGGAAATGTCCACGTTATGTGTGATGTGCTGTCTGAAGACAGGACATGTCTGAGTTATGTGTGATGTGTTGTCTAAAGACAGGACATGTCCACGTTATGTGTTGTCTAAAGGCAGGACATGTCCACGTTATGTGTGATGTGTTGTCTAAAGGCAGGACATGTCCACGTTATCTGTGATGTGCTGACTAAAGACAGGACATGTCCACGTTATGTGTGTCGTGTTGTCTAAAGACAGGACATGTCCACGTTATGTGGTATCTAAAGACAACACATGTTCACATTATGTGTGATTTGTTATCTAAAGACAGGACATGTCCACGTTATGTGTTGTCTAAAGACAAGACATGTCCACGTTATGTGTGTTGTGTTGTCTAAAGACAAGACATGTCCACGTTATGTGTTGTCTAAAGACAGGACATGTCCACGTTATGTGTTGTCTAAAAACAAGACATGTTCACGTTATGTGTTGTCTAAAGACAAGACATGTCCACGTTATGTGTTGTCTAAAGGCAGGACATGTCCACATTATGTGTTGTCTAAAGACAGGACATGTCCACGTTATGTGTGTTGTGTTGTCTAAAGACAACACATGTTCACGTTATGTGTTGTCTAAAGACAGGACATGTCCACGTTATGTGTTGTCCAAAGACAGGACATGTCCACGTTATGTGTGTTGTGTTGTCTAAAGACAGGACAGGTCCACGTTATGTGTTGTCTAAAAACAAGACATGTTCACGTTATGTGTTGTCTAAAGACAGGACATGTCCACGTTATGTGTTGTCTAAAGACAGGACATGTCCACATTATGTGTGATGTGCTGTCTGAAGACAGGACATGTCTGAGTTATGTGTGATGTGTTGTCTAAAGACAGGACATGTCCACGTTATGTGTTGTCTAAAGGCAGGACATGTCCACGTTATGTGTGATGTGCTGTCTAAAGGCAGGACATGTCCACTTTATCTGTGATGTGCTGACTAAAGACAGGACATGTCCACGTTATGTGTGTTGTGTTGTCTAAAGACAGGACATGTCCACGTTATGTGTTGTCTAAAGACAAGACATGTTCACGTTATGTGTTGTCTAAAGACAGGACATGTCCACGTTATGTGTTGTCTAAAGACAGGACATGTCCACGTTATGTGTTGTCTAAAGGCAGGACATGTACATGTTATGTGTTGTCTAAAGGCAGGACATGTCCACGTTATGTGTGTTGTGTTGTCTAAAGACAGGACATGTCCACGTTATGTGTGATGTGTTGTCTAAAGACAGGACATGTCTACGTTATGTGTGTTGTGTTGTCTAAAGACAGGACATGTCCACGTTATGTGTGATGTGTTGTCTAAAGACAGGACATGTCCACGTTATGTGTGTTGTGTTGTCTAAAGACAGGACACGTCCACGTTATGTGTTGTCTAAAGACAGGACATGTCCACGTTATGTGTGATGTGTTGTCTAAAGACAGGACATGTCTACGTTATATGTGTTGTGTTGTCTAAAGACAGGACATGTCCACGTTATGTGTGATGTGTTGTCTAAAGACAGGACATGTCCACGTTATGTGTGTTGTGTTGTCTAAAGACAGGACACGTCCACGTTATGTGTTGTCTAAAGACAGGACATGTCCACATTATGTGTTGTCTAAAGGCAGGATATGCCCACGTTATGTGTTGTCTAAAGACAGGAAATGTCCACGTTATGTGTGATGTGCTGTCTGAAGACAGGACATGTCTGAGTTATGTGTGATGTGTTGTCTAAAGACAGGACATGTCCACGTTATGTGTTGTCTAAAGGCAGGACATGTCCACGTTATGTGTGATGTGTTGTCTAAAGGCAGGACATGTCCACGTTATCTGTGATGTGCTGACTAAAGACAGGACATGTCCACGTTATGTGTGTTGTGTTGTCTAAAGACAGGACATGTC
Organism: Lampris incognitus; assembly: GCF_029633865.1. Classification (NCBI taxonomy): domain Eukaryota; kingdom Metazoa; phylum Chordata; class Actinopteri; order Lampriformes; family Lampridae; genus Lampris; species Lampris incognitus. The sequence continues at coordinate 3,066,364 of NC_079225.1, forward strand.
CACGTTATGTGTTGTCTAAAGACAAGACATGTTCACGTTATGTGTTGTCTAAAGACAAGACAAGTCCACGTTATGTGTTGTCTAAAGACAGGACATGTCCACGTTATGTGTTGTCTAAAGACAGGACATGTCCACGTTATGTGTTGTCTAAAGGCAGGACATGTACATGTTATGTGTTGTCTAAAGGCAGGACATGTCCACGTTACGTGTGTTGTGTTGTCTAAAGACAGGACATGTCCACGTTATGTGTGATGTGTTGTCTAAAGACAGGACATGTCTACGTTATGTGTGTTGTGTTGTCTAAAGACAGGACAGGTCCACGTTATGTGTGTTGTGTTGTCTAAAGACAGGACAGGTCCACGTTATGTGTGATGTGCTGTCTAAAGACATGACATGTCCACGTTATGTGTGTTGTGTTGTCTAAAGACAGGACACGTCCACGTTATGTGTTGTCTAAAGACAGGACATGTCCACGTTATGTGTGATGTGTTGTCTAAAGACAGGACATGTCTACGTTACATGTGTTGTGTTGTCTAAAGACAGGACATGTCCACGTTATGTGTGATGTGTTGTCTAAAGACAGGACATGTCCACGTTATGTGTGTTGTGTTGTCTAAAGACAGGACTTGTCCACGTTATGTGTTGTCTAAAGACAGGACATGTCCAGGTTATGTGTGTTGTGTTGTCTAAAGACAGGACATGTGCACGTTATGTGTGATGTGCTGTCTAAAGACAGGACATGTCCACGTTATGTGTGTTGTGTTGTCTAAAGACAGGACTTGTCCACGTTATGTGTTGTCTAAAGACAGGACATGTCCACGTTATGTGTTGTCTAAAGACAGGACATGTCCACGTTATGTGTTGTCTAAAGGCAGGACATGTACATGTTATGTGTTGTCTAAAGGCAGGACATGTCCACGTTACGTGTGTTGTGTTGTCTAAAGACAGGACATGTCCACGTTATGTGTGATGTGTTGTCTAAAGACAGGACATGTCTACGTTATGTGTGTTGTGTTGTCTAAAGACAGGACAGGTCCACGTTATGTGTGATGTGTTGTCTAAAGACAGGACATGTCCACGTTATGTGTGTTGTGTTGTCTAAAGACAGGACACGTCCACGTTATGTGTTGTCTAAAGACAGGACATGTCCACGTTATGTGTGATGTGTTGTCTAAAGACAGGACATGTCTACGTTACATGTGTTGTGTTGTCTAAAGACAGGACATGTCCACGTTATGTGTGATGTGTTGTCTAAAGACAGGACATGTCCACGTTATGTGTGTTGTGTTGTCTAAAGACAGGACTTGTCCACGTTATGTGTTGTCTAAAGACAGGACATGTCCAGGTTATGTGTGTTGTGTTGTCTAAAGACAGGACATGTGCACGTTATGTGTGATGTGCTGTCTAAAGACAGGACATGTCCACGTTATGTGTGTTGTGTTGTCTAAAGACAGGACTTGTCCACGTTATGTGTTGTCTAAAGACAGGACATATCCACGTTATGTGTTTTGTCTAAAGACAGGACATGTCCACGTTATGTGTTGTCTAAAGGCAGGATATGTCCACGTCATGTGTTGTCTAAAGACAGGACATGTCCACGTTATGTGTGTTGTGTTGTCTAAAGACAGGACACGTCCACGTTATGTGTTGTCTAAAGACAGGACATGTCCACGTTATTGGTGATGTGTTGTCTGAAGACAGGACATGTCCACGTTATTACTGATGTGTTGTCTAAAGACAGGACATGTCCACGTTATGTGTGTTGTGTTGTCTAAAGACAGGACATGTCCACGTTATGTGTTGTCTAAAGACAGGACATGTCCACGTTATGTGTGTTGTGTTGTCTAAACACAGGACATATCCACGTTATGTGTGTTGTCTAAAGACAGGACATGTCCACGTTATGTGTTGTCTAAAGACAGGACATGTCCACGTTATGTGTGATGTGCTGTCTGAAGACAGGACATGTCCACGTTATGTGTGTTGTGTTGTCTAAAGACAGGACATGTCCACGTTATGTGTGTTGTGTTGTCTAAAGACAGGACATGTCCACGTTATGGCTGTTGTGTTGTCTAAAGGCAGGACATGTCCACGTTATTGGTGATGTGTTGTCTAAAGACAGGACATGTCCACGTTATGTGTTGTCTAAAGACAGGACATGTCCACATTATGTGTTGTCTAAAGGCAGGATATGCCCAAGTTATGTGTTGTCTAAAGACAGGAAATGTCCACGTTATGTGTGATGTGCTGTCTGAAGACAGGACATGTCTGAGTTATGTGTGATGTGTTGTCTAAAGACAGGACATGTCCACGTTATGTGTTGTCTAAAGGCAGGACATGTCCACGTTATGTGTGATGTGTTGTCTAAAGGCAGGACATGTCCACGTTATCTTTGATGTGCTGACTAAAGACAGGACATGTCCACGTTATGTGTATTGTGTTGTCTAAAGACAGGACATGTCCACGTTATGTGGTATCTAAAGACAAGACATGTTCACATTATGTGTGATTTGTTATCTAAAGACAGGACATGTCCACGTTATGTGTTGTCTAAAGACAAGACATGTCCACGGAATGTGTGTTGTGCTGTCTAAAGACAAGACATGTCCACGTTATGTGTTGTCTAAAGACAGGACATGTCCACGTTGTGTTGTCTAAAAACAAGACATGTTCACGTTATGTGTTGTCTAAAGACATGTCCACGTTATGTGTTGTCTAAAGGCAGGACATGTCCACATTATGTGTTGTCTAAAGACAGGACATGTCCACGTTATGTGTGTTGTGTTGTCTAAAGACAACACATGTTCACGTTATGTGTTGTCTAAAGACAGGACATGTCCACGTTATGTGTTGTCTAAAGACAGGACATGTCCACGTTATGTGTGTTGTGTTGTCTAAAGACAGGACAGGTCCACGTTATGTGTTGTCTAAAGGCAGGATATGTCCACGTTATGTGTGATGTGTTGTCTAAAGACAGGACATATCCACGTTATGTGTTTTGTCTAAAGACAGGACATATCCACGTTATGTGTTTTGTCTAAAGACAGGACATGTCCACGTTATGTGTTGTCTAAAGGCAGGATATGTCCACGTTATGTGTTGTCTAAAGACAGGAAATGTCCACGTTATGTGTGATGTGTTGTCTAAAGACAGGACATGTCCACGTTATGTGTGATGTGCTGTCTGAAGACAGGACATGTCCACGTTATGTGTGTTGTGTTGTCTAAAGACAGGAGATGTCCACGTTATGTGTGTTGTGTTGTCTAAAGGCAGGACATGTCCACGTTATTGGTGATGTGTTGTCTGAAGACAGGACATGTCCACGTTATTACTGATGTGTTGTCTAAAGACAGGACATGTCCACGTTATGTGTTGTCTAGAGACAGGATATGTCCACGTTATGTGTGTTGTGTTGTCTAAACACAGGACATATCCACGTTATGTGTGTTTTCTAAAGACAAGACATGTCCACGTTATGTGTTGTCTAAAGACAGTACATGTCCGCGTTATGTGTTGTCTAAAGACAGGACATGTCCACGTTATGTGTTGTCTAAAGGCAGGATATGTCCACGTTATGTGTTGTCTAAAGACAGGACATGTCCTCGTTATGTGTGATGTGCTGTCTGAAGACAGGAAATGTCCACGTTATGTGTGATGTGCTGTCTGAAGACAGGACATGTCTGAGTTATGTGTGTTGTGTTGTCTAAAGACAGGACACGTCCACGTTATGTGTTGTCTAAAGACAGGACATGTCCACGTTATGTGTGATGTGTTGTCTAAAGACAGGACATGTCTACGTTACATGTGTTGTGTTGTCTAAAGACAGGACATGTCCACGTTATGTGTGATGTGTTGTCTAAAGACAGGACATGTCCACGTTATGTGTGTTGTGTTGTCTAAAGACAGGACACGTCCACGTTATGTGTTGTCTAAAGACAGGACATGTCCAGGTTATGTGTGTTGTGTTGTCTAAAGACAGGACATGTGCACGTTATGTGTGATGTGCTGTCTAAAGACAGGACATGTCCACGTTATGTGTGTTGTGTTGTCTAAAGACAGGACTTGTCCACGTTATGTGTTGTCTAAAGACAGGACATATCCACGTTATGTGTTTTCTCTAAAGACAGGACATGTCCACGTTATGTGTTGTCTAAAGGCAGGATATGTCCACGTCATGTGTTGTCTAAAGACAGGACATGTCCACGTTATGTGTGTTGTGTTGTCTAAAGACAGGAGATGTCCACGTTATGTGTGTTGTGTTGTCTAAAGACAGGACACGTCCACGTTATGTGTTGTCTAAAGACAGGACATGTCCACGTTATTGGTGATGTGTTGTCTGAAGACAGGACATGTCCACGTTATTACTGATGTGTTGTCTAAAGACAGGACATGTCCACGTTATGTGTGTTGTGTTGTCTAAAGACAGGACATGTCCACGTTATGTGTTGTCTAAAGACAGGACATGTCCACGTTATGTGTGTTGTGTTGTCTAAACACAGGACATATCCACGTTATGTGTGTTGTCTAAAGACAGGACATGTCCACGTTATGTGTTGTCTAAAGACAGGACATGTCCACGTTATGTGTGATGTGCTGTCTGAAGACAGGACATGTCCACGTTATGTGTGTTGTGTTGTCTAAAGACAGGACATGTCCACGTTATGTGTGTTGTGTTGTCTAAAGACAGGACATGTCCACGTTATGGCTGTTGTGTTGTCTAAAGGCAGGACATGTCCACGTTATTGGTGATGTGTTGTCTAAAGACAGGACATGTCCACGTTATGTGTTGTCTAAAGACAGGACATGTCCACATTATGTGTTGTCTAAAGGCAGGAAATGTCCACGTTATGTGTTGTCTAAAGACAAGACATGTCCACGTTATGTGTTGTCTAAAGACAGGACATGTCCACATTATGTGTTGTCTAAAGGCAGGAAATGTCCACGTTATGTGTGATGTGCTGTCTGAAGACAGGACATGTCTGAGTTATGTGTGATGTGTTGTCTAAAGACAGGACATGTCCACGTTATGTGTTGTCTAAAGGCAGGACATGTCCACGTTATGTGTGATGTTTTGTCTAAAGGCAGGACATGTCCACGTTATCTTTGATGTGCTGACTAAAGACAGGACATGTCCACGTTATGTGTATTGTGTTGTCTAAAGACAGGACATGTCCACGTTATGTGGTATCTAAAGACAACACATGTTCACATTATGTGTGATTTGTTATCTAAAGACAGGACATGTCCACGTTATGTGTTGTCTAAAGACAAGACATGTCCACGGAATGTGTGTTGTGCTGTCTAAAGACAAGACATGTCCACGTTGTGTTGTCTAAAGACAGGACATGTCCACGTTGTGTTGTCTAAAAACAAGACATGTTCACGTTATGTGTTGTCTAAAGACATGTCCACGTTATGTGTTGTCTAAAGGCAGGACATGTCCACATTATGTGTTGTCTAAAGACAGGACATGTCCACGTTATGTGTGTTGTGTTGTCTAAAGACAACACATGTTCACGTTATGTGTTGTCTAAAGACAGGACATGTCCACGTTATGTGTTGTCTAAAGACAGGACATGTCCACGTTATGTGTGTTGTGTTGTCTAAAGACAGGACAGGTCCACGTTATGTGTTGTCTAAAGGCAGGATATGTACACGTTATGTGTGATGTGTTGTCTAAAGACAGGACATGTCCACGTTATTGGTGATGTGTTGTCTGAAGACAGGACATGTCCACGTTATTACTGATGTGTTGTCTAAAGACAGGACATGTCCACGTTATGTGTGTTGTGTTGTCTAAAGACAGGACATGTCCACGTTATGTGTTGTCTAGAGACAGGATATGTCCACGTTGTGTGTGTTGTGTTGTCTAAACACAGGACATACCCACGTTATGTGTGTTTTCTAAAGACAAGACATGTCCACGTTATGTGTTGTCTAAAGACAGGACATGTCCGCGTTATGTGTTGTCTAAAGACAGGACATGTCCACGTTATGTGTTGTCTAAAGGCAGGATATGTCCACGTTATGTGTTGTCTAAAGACAGGACATGTCCTCGTTATGTGTGATGTGCTGTCTGAAGACAGGACATGTCCACGTTATGTGTGTTGTGTTGTCTAAAGACAGGACATGTCCATGTTATGTGTGTTGTGTTGTCTAAAGGCAGGACATGTCCACGTTATGGCTGTTGTGTTGTCTAAAGGCAGGACATGTCCACGTTATTGGTGATGTGTTGTCTAAAGACAGGACATGTCCACGTTATGTGTTGTCTAAAGACAGGACATGTCCACATTATGTGTTGTCTAAAGGCAGGATATGCCCACGTTATGTGTTGTCTAAAGACAGGAAATGTCCACGTTATGTGTGATGTGCTGTCTGAAGACAGGACATGTCTGAGTTATGTGTGATGTGTTGTCTAAAGACAGGACATGTCCACGTTATGTGTTGTCTAAAGGCAGGACATGTCCACGTTATGTGTGATGTGTTGTCTAAAGGCAGGACATGTCCACTTTATCTGTGATGTGCTGACTAAAGACAAGACATGTCCACGTTATGTGTGTTGTGTTGTCTAAAGACAGGACATGTCCACGTTATGTGTTGTCTAAAGACAAGACATGTCCACGTTATGTGTTGTCTAAAGACAGGACATGTCCACGTTATGTGTTGTCTAAAGGCAGGACATGTACATGTTATGTGTTGTCTAAAGGCAGGACATGTCCACGTTATGTGTGTTGTGTTGTCTAAAGACAGGACATGTCCACGTTATTACTGATGTGTTGTCTAAAGACAGGACATGTCTACGTTATGTGTGTTGTGTTGTCTAAATACAGGACATGTCCACGTTATGTGTGATGTGTTGTCTAAAGACAGGACATGTCCACGTTATGTGTGTTGTGTTGTCTAAAGACAGGACACGTCCACGTTATGTGTTGTCTAAAGACAGGACATGTCCACGTTATGTGTGATGTGTTGTCTAAAGACAGGACATGTCTACGTTATATGTGTTGTGTTGTCTAAAGACAGGACATGTCCACGTTATGTGTGATGTGTTGTCTAAAGACAGGACATGTCCACGTTATGTGTGTTTTGTTGTCTAAAGACAGGACACGTCCACGTTATGTGTTGTCTAAAGACAGGACATGTCCACATTATGTGTTGTCTAAAGGCAGGATATGCCCACGTTATGTGTTGTCTAAAGACAGGAAATGTCCACGTTATGTGTGATGTGCTGTCTGAAGACAGGACATGTCTGAGTTATGTGTGATGTGTTGTCTAAAGACAGGACATGTCCACGTTATGTGTTGTCTAAAGGCAGGACATGTCCACGTTATGTGTGATGTGTTGTCTAAAGGCAGGACATGTCCACGTTATCTGTGATGTGCTGACTAAAGACAGGACATGTCCACGTTATGTGTGTTGTGTTGTCTAAAGACAGGACATGTCCACGTTATGTGTTGTCTAAAGACAAGACATGTTCACGTTATGTGTTGTCTAAAGACAAGACAAGTCCCCGTTATGTGTTGTCTAAAGACAGGACATGTCCACGTTATGTGTTGTCTAAAGGCAGGACATGTACATGTTATGTGTTGTCTAAAGGCAGGACATGTACATGTTATGTGTTGTCTAAAGGCAGGACATGTCCACGTTACGTGTGTTGTGTTGTCTAAAGACAGGACATGTCCACGTTATGTGTGATGTGTTGTCTAAAGACAGGACATGTCTACGTTATGTGTGTTGTGTGTCTAAAGACAGGACATGTCCACGTTATGTGTGATGTGTTGTCTAAAGACAGGACATGTCCACGTTATGTGTGTTGTGTTGTCTAAAGACAGGACACGTCCACGTTATGTGTTGTCTAAAGACAGGACATGTCCACGTTATGTGTGTTGTGTTGTCTAAAGACAGGACATGTGCACGTTATGTGTGATGTGCTGTCTAAAGACAGGACATGTCCACGTTATATGTGTTGTGTTGTCTAAAGACAGGACACGTCCACGTTATGTGTGATGTGTTGTCTAAAGACAGGACATGTCCATGTTATGTGTGTTGTGTTGTCTAAAGACAAGACAAGTCCACGTTATGTGTGTTGTGTTGTCTAAAGACAAGACATGTCCACGTTATGTGTGATGTGTTGTCTAAAGACAAGACAAGTCCACGTTATGTGTTGTCTAAAGACAGGATATGTCCACGTTATGTGTTGTCTAAAGTCAGGACATGTCCAAGTTATGTGTGTTGTGTTGTCTACAGACAGGACATGTCCACATTTGGTGTGATGTGTTGTCTAAAAACAGGACATGTCCACGTTATGTGTTGTCTAAAGGCAGGACATGTCCACGTTATGTGTGTTGTGTTGTCTACAGACAGGACATGTCCACGTTATGTGTGATGTGTTGTCTAAAGACAAGACATGTCCACGTTATGTGTGATGTGTTGTCTAAAGACAAGACATGTCCACGTTATGTGTGTTGTGTTGTCTAAAGACAGGACATGTCCACGTTATGTGTGTTGTGTTGTCTAAAGACAAGACATGTCCACGTTATGTGTGTTGTGTTGTCTAAAGACAAGACATTTCCACGTTATGTGTGAGTGGGTCAAACATATGAATTCCAGCAGAACATGACTCCCGGGAGAACATGACACCCAGCAGAACATGGCTCCCAGCAGAACATGGCTCCCAGCAGAACATGACTCCCAGCAGAACATGGGACCCGGGAGAACATGACACCCAGCAGAACATGGGACCCGGGAGAACATGACACCCAGCAGAACATGGGACCCGGGAGAACATGACACCCAGCAGAACATGGGACCGGGAGAACATGACACCCAGCAGAACATGGGACCCGGGAGAACATCACACCCAGCAGAACATGGCTCCCAGCAAAACATGACACCCAGCAGAACATGGCTCCCAGCAAAACATGACACCCAGCAGAACATGGCTCCCAGCAGAACATGACTCCAAGCAGTACATGACACTCAGCAGAACATGACACTCAGCAGAACATATCTTCCGGCAGAACATGGCTTACAGCAGAACATGACTGCCAGGAGAACATGACACCCAGCAGAACATGACTCCCGGCAGAACATGACTCCCGGCAGAACATGGCTCCCAGCAGAAAATGGTTCCCAGCAGAACATGACTCCCGCAGAACATGACTCCCAGCAGAACATGACTCCTAGCAGAACATGACAACCAGCAAAACATGACACCCAGTAGAACATGGCTCCGAGCAAAACATGACACCCAGTAGAACATGGCTCCCAGCAGAACATGGCTCCCAGCAGAACATGACTACCGGCACAACATGACTCCCGGGAAACATGACTCCCAGCAGAACATGACACCTAGCAGAACATGACACCCAGCAGAACATGGCTCCCAGCAGAACATGACTCCCGGCAGAACATGGCTCCCAGCAGAACACGACACCTAGCAGAACATGGCTCCCAGCAGAACATGACTCCCGGCACAACATGGCTCCCGGCAGAACATGACACCCAGCAGAACATGACACCAATCAGAACATGACTCCCGGCAGAAAATGACTCCCGGCAGAACATGACACCCAGCAGAACATGACTCCCTGCAGAACATGACACCCAGCAGAACATGACTCCCAGCAGAACATGACACCCAGCAGAACATGACTCCAAGCAGAACATGACTCCCGACAGAAAATGACTCCCGACAGAACATGACACCCAGCAAAACATGACTCCCGACAGAAAATGACTCCCGGCAGAACATGACACCCAGCAGAACATGACACCCAGCAGAACATGACTCCCAGCAGAACATGACACCCAGCAGAACATGACTCCCGACAGAAAATGACTCCCGGCAGAACATGACACCCAGCAAAACATGACTCCCAGCAGAACATGACACCCAGCAGAACATGACTCCCGGCAGAACATGACACCCAGCAGAACATGACTCCCGGCAGAACATGACTCCCGGCAGAACATGACTCCCGGCAGAACATGACTCCCGGCAGAACATGACACCCAGCAAAACATGACTCCCAGCAGAACATGACACCCAGCAGAACATGACACCCAGCAGAACATGACTCCCGGCAGAACATGACTCCCGGCAGAACATGACTCCCGGCAGAACATGGCTTACAGCAGAACAAGACTCCCGGCAGAACATGATTCCCAGCAGAACATGACTCCCTGCAGAACATGGCTTACAGCAGAACATGACTCCCGGCAGAACATGACTCCCGGCAGAACATGTCTTACAGCAGAACATGACTCCCGGCAGAACATGACTCCCAGCAGAACATGTCTTACAGCAGAACATGACTCCCAGCAGAACATGGCTTACAGCAGAACATGAGTGCCAGGAGAACATGACACCCGGCAGAACATGACTCCCGGCAGAACATGACTCCCGGCAGAACATGTCTTACAGCAGAACATGTCTCCCAGCAGAACATGTCTTACAGCAGAACATGACTCCCGGCAGAACATGGCTTACAGCAGTAAATGACTCCCAGCAGAACATGACACCCAGCAGAACATGACTCCCGGCAGAACATGAATCCCGGAAGAACATGACTCCCGGCAGAACATGGCTCCCAGCAGAACATGACTCCCGCAGAACATGACTCCCGCAGAACATGGCTTCCGGCAGAACATGACACTCAGCAGAACATGGCTTCCTGCAGAACATGGCTCCCAGCAGAACATGACACTCAGCAGAACATGGCTTCCGGCAGAACATGGCTTACAGCAGAACATGACTGCCAGGAGGACATGACACCCAGCAGAACATGACTCCCGGCAGAACATGACTCCCGGCAGAACATGACTCCCGGCAGAACATGGCTCCCAGCAGAAAATGGTTCCCAGCAGAACATGACTCCCGGCAGAACATGGCTTACAGCAGAACATGACACCCAGCAGAACATGACTCCCGCAGAACATGACTCCCAGCAGAACATGGCTTACTGCAGAACATGACTCCCGGCAGAACATGACCCCCGGCAGAACATGGCTCCCAGCAGAACGTGACACCCAGCAGAACATGACTCCCGCAGAACATGACTCCCGGTAGAACATGGCTTACAGCAGAACATGACTCCCGGCAGACCATGACACCCAGCAGAACATGACTCCCGGCAGGTCACGGCTCCAAGCAGAACATGACTCCCGCAGAACATGACTCCCGGCAGAACATGACTCCCGGCAGAACATTGCTCCCAGCAGAAAATGGTTCCCAGCAGAACATGACTCCCGGCAGAACATGGCTCCCGGCAGAACATGACACCCAGCAGAAGATGACTCCCGCAGAAGATGACTACCGCAGAACATGTCTCCCGGCAGAACATGACTCCCGGCAGAACATGATTCCCGCCAGAACATGGCTTACAGCAGAACATGACACCCAGCAGAACATGACTCCCGCAGAACATGACTCCCAGCAGAACATGGCTTACTGCAGAACATGACTCCCGGCAGAACATGACCCCCGGCAGAACATGGCTCCCAGCAGAACGTGACACCCAGCAGAACATGACTCCCGCAGAACATGACTCCCGGTAGAACATGGCTTACAGCAGAACATGACTCCCGGCAGACCATGACACCCAGCAGAACATGACTCCCGGCAGGTCACGGCTCCAAGCAGAACATGACACCCAGCAGAACATGACTCCCGCAGAACATGACTCCCGGCAGAACATGACTCCCGGCAGAACATGACTCCCGGCAGAACATGACACCCGGCAGAACATGACTCCCGGCAGAACATGACACCCAGCAGAACATGGCTTACAGCAGAACATGACTCCCAGCAGAATATGACACCCAGCAGACATGACTCCCGGCAGAACATGACACCCAGCAGAACATGACTCCCGGCAGAACATGACTCCCAGCAGAACATGACTCTCGGCAGAACATGACACTCAGCAGAACATGGCTTACAGCAGAACATGGCTCCCGGCAGAACATGACACTCAGCAGAACATGGCTTCCAGCAGAACATGGCTCCCAGCAGAACATGACTCCCGGCAGAACATCGCTCCCAGCAGAAAATAGTTCCCAGCAGAACATGACTCCCGCAGAACATGACTCCCGGCAGAACATGGCTCCCGGCAGAACTTGACACCCAGCAGAAGATGACTCCCGCAGAACATGACACCCAGCAGAACATGGCTCCCGGCAGAACATGACACCCAGCAGAACATCACTCCCGGCAGAACATGACTCCCGGCAGAACATGATTCCCGGCAGAACATGGCTTACAGCAGAACATGACACCCAGCAGAACATGACTCCCGCATAACATGACTCAGAGCAGAACATGACTCCCAGCAGAACATGGCTTCCAGCAGAGCATGGCTCCCAGCAGAACATGACACTCAGCAGAACATGACTTCCGGCAGAACATGGCTTACAGCAGAACATGACACCCAGCAGAACATGACACCCAGCAGAACATGACTCCCGGCAGAACATGGCTCCCGGCAGAACATGGTTCCCAGCAGAACATGACTCCCGCAGAACATGACTCCCAGCAGAACATGACTCCCAGCAGAACATGACTCCCAGCAGAACATGACAACCAGCAAAACATGACTCCCGGCACAACATGACTCCCGGGAAACATGACTCCCAGCAGAACATGACACCTAGCAGAACATGACACCCAGCAGAACATGGCTCCCAGCAGAACATGACTCCCAGCAGAACATGGCTCCCAGCAGAACACGACACCTAGCAGAACACGGCTCCCAGCAGAACATGACTCCCGGCACAACATGGCTCCCGGCAGAACATGACACCCAGCAGAACATGGCTCCCAGCAGAACATGACACCAAGCAGAACATGACTCCCGGCAGAAAACTACTCCCGGCAGAACATGACACCCAGCAGAACATGACACCCAGCAGAACATGACACCCAGCAGAACATGACTCCCGGCAGAACATGACACCCAGCAGAACATGACTCCCGGCAGAACATGGCTTACAGCAGAACATGACTCCCAGCAGAACATGACTCCCGGCAGAACATGACTCCCGGCAGAACATGGCTTAGAGCAGAACAAGACTCCCGGCAGAACATGACACCCAGCAGAACATGACTCCCAGTAGAACATGACACCCAGCAGAACATGGCTCCCAGCAGAACATGACTCCAAGCAGAACATGACTCCCGGCAGAAAATGACTCCCGGCAGAACATGACACCCAGCAAAACATGACTCCCGGCAGAACATGACACCCAGCAAAACATGACTCCCAGCAGAACATGACACCCAGCATAATATGACACCCAGCAGAACATGACTCCCGGCAGAACATGAATCCCGGCAGAACATGACTCCCGGCAGAACATGGCTTACAGCAGAACAAGACTCCCGGCAGAACATGATTCCCAGCAGAACATGACTCCCGGCAGAACATGGCTTACAGCAGAACAAGACTCCCGGCAGAACATGATTCCCAGCAGAACATGACTCCCGGCAGAACATGTCTTACAGCAGAACATGACTCCCGGCAGAACATGACTCCCAGCAGAACATGTCTTACAGCAGACCATGACTCCCGGCAGAACATGGCTTACAGCAGAACATGACTGCCAGGAGAACATGACACCCGGCAGAACATGACTCCCGGCAGAACATGACTCCCGGCAGAACATGTCTTACAGCAGAACATGACTCCCGGCAGAACATGGCTTACAGTAGTAAATGACTCCCAGCAGAACATGACACCCAGCAGAACATGACTCCCGGCAGAACATGACTCCCGGAAGAACATGACTCCCGGCAGAACATGGCTCCCAGCAGAACATGACTCCCGCAGAACATGGCTTCCGGCAGAACATGACACTCACAGAACATGGCTTCCAGCAGAACATGGCTCCCAGCAGAACATGACACCCAGCAGAACATGACTCCCGGCAGAACATGACTCCCGGCAGAACATGACTCCCGGCAGAACATGACTCCCGGCAGAACATGGTTCCCAGCAGAACATGACTCCCGGCAGAACATGGCCCCCGGCAGAACATGACACCCAGCAGAAGATGACTCCCGCAGAACATTACTCCCGCAGAACATGACTCCCGGCAGAACATGACTCCCGGCAGAACATGATTCCCGGCAGAACATGGCTTACAGCAGAACATGACACCCAGCAGAACATGACTCCCGCAGAACATGACTCCCAGCAGAACATGGCTTACTGCAGAACATGACTCCCGGCAGAACATGACCCCCGGCATAACATGGCTCCCAGCAGAACATGACACCCAGCAGAACATGACTCCCGCAGAACATGACTCCCGGCAGAACATGACTCCCAGCAGAACATGACTCCCGGCAGAACATGACACCCAGCAGAACATGACTCCCGGCAGAACATGACACCCAGCAGAACATGACTCCCGGCAGAACATGACACCCAGCAGAACATGACTCCCGGCAGAACATGACACCCAGCAGAACATGACTCCCGGCAGAAGATGGCTTACAGCAGAACATGACTCCCAGCAGAATATGACACTCAGCAGACATGACTCCCGGCAGAACACGACTCCCAGCAGAACACGACCCCCAGCAGAACACGGCTTCCGGCAGAACAAGACTCCCGGAAGTTCTTCACCAGAAAAGACAGTACACAATCACTCAGTGACCAGTACGGTAGACTACACTCAGGGTCGCTGCTGGCCATCTGGGGGCCCTAAATGTATTTGCTGTGTGGTGCTCCCCCCCCAAAAAAAATTCAAAACAGACAATGAATCTTAGTATAAATATATTATGTTTGCTTAGTATTACTTTTATTCAAACTTGATATGATGAGCCAAACGTGATATTTTAAACGTGGATTCATACCGGAAACTAAAACACAATTAATAAGCTACAACTTAATCCTTGATTTATATAAATCATAATCCACGATGAATCAATTCAAAATGCAAACAAAGCTAGGATATAGAAAATTGTTATGTAAAGACAGCATTTCAATTGTCTTCTAAATACTACCACTATACACAATCAGAAACAGAAACCAAATGTGCAACTGCATTCAGCAACACAACTATGTTCACAACTATGTTCACAGTTATGCACACTACTATGTACACAACTATGTACAAAACAATGTTCACAACTATGTTCACAGCTATGTTCACAACTATGTATACAACTATGTACACAACTATGTATATAACTATGTTCACAACTATGTACACAACTATGTATACAACTACTATGTTCACAACTATGTACACAACTATGTTCACAACTATGTACACAGAAACAGCTCTATTACTAATACAGCTCTAATAGAGCAGAAGCTTCTGTAGTAATGCGCTCTTTAGTGAAACTCTACTATTTTACTATTACTACTACTACTACTGTTACTTCTACTAGTGCTGCTACTACTACTGCTACTGCTACTACTGATACTGCCACAACTACTACTACTACTGCTGATATTACTACTGCTATTACTACTAGTGCTACTACTACTGCTGCTGCTACAACTACTACTACTACCACTGCTACTACCACTGCTACTACTGCCCGTACTACGGCTAGTACTACTAAAGCTACTACTACTACTACTGGCACTACTGCTGCTGCTACAACAACTACTACTACTGCCACGCCACTACTACTATTACTACCAGTACTACTGCTGCTGCTACTTGCTACTGCTACAACCACTACTACTGCTGCTGCTAGTACTACTACTACTTCTACTAGCGCTACTAGTACTACTGTTACTACCACTGCTGCTGCTACAACTACTACTACTAATGCCACTACTACTACTACTACTACTACTTCTAGTACTACTACTACTACAACTGCTGCTGCTGCTGCTGCTACTACTACTACTACTCCTGCAATAACATGAGGAACAGTACAGTACATCGGTGTGTACTAGTAGACTACAGGATGCAGTTGTTGTGACATGCTACTTAGATGCGTCTGTAGATGGCGCTCACACATTTTTAAAGCCTACAAAGCAGAGCTGACCTACAGACAGATTGCAAGGTGATGCAGCTAGAGTCCAGCTGCGAAGTGAAATGCCAGCTTATTACACATCTGCGTCATCTGGTTCATGACCTCTGATACTCTCTCGTAAGATATACAGGCCCGCGCGCCATTCATTCCCAAACTGTGACGGCGGCATTACAGGCTGTGACGTCAGCAGGCGCAAACCGCAGGGAGGTGGGGAGAGGGGGAACCATCATTTGTTTCATTACTTTGAGCAGTTACGTATAACTTGCATTGCCTATAATGGTTTAAGGGTCCTAGTGTAGTTGTGCTTCATCTGACATTTAAATAATGCGTTACTGTGGTTGCTAGGACGACCACCGGGCGGCTCTGATGCCCTGCGCGCGGCGTGATGCGCGTGTGCGTAGTGGCGGTGCGGACGACACTATCGCGCGGTAGATCTTAATCGGCTCTGTGCGTAAGTGTAGTCCGCTGACTTCCGGTTTCTACTGCAGCGGTCATGCCAGTTCCCTGTTTGTTGGCGCGTGCTATTACCGCCACAATTATGAGGACGAGTGCACGGACGGAATGGGGCACATGACTTGGTATGTACAACTTGAAACTCCACCTGTTTGCTGGTTGGTGCAGGTGAGAGTTTTTCCACAATTCTGTGCATGTCGTTGACATTTCCTCACCTGTCGAGAGCCGGTTGGGGCACCGCTGTTGAATCCGCAACCACTCCTCGCCATCTCTGTGTGTCCTCAACTGCTCTCTGTAAGCTGTCAAAGTCCAGGCCTGTCCACGCTCTGATGTTACGTAGCCATCGCTCCTTCTGTCCTCCTCGTCTTCGCCCACCCCTCACTGGATGGTCTTGGCAAGGCCGCAACTTCTCGAGGGGGGACCATTTCAGTTTTCTCTTCTTGACGATTGTCAACCAGTCTTCAAGTGTTCCGGTGGCTTGTGTAGTCCTTCTTCTCACCTCTTCATTCGTGACATGGTCTCTATACGAGATGCCCAGAATCTTCCTGGGGCGCCTCATCTCTGTTGTCTTTATTCTTCTTTGGAAGTCTGCTGTGAATGTCCAAGTTCCACATGCGTACAACATGATGGAGATGACTCGTGAGCGCATCAGTCGGACTTTAGACCCGGTACTGATGTTTTTGTCTTTCCAGATGTGAGTCCCGCGGTCGCTTGTGCAGCGCTCAAAAGGACTTCCAGTTTGGACCCTTCATCTGTGACGATGGCCCCAAGATATTTAAATGTGTTGACTGTCGAGAGTGTCTGACCCTTGACCTGAATGCTACTGGTAATGCCACTGGTGTTATTAGTCATTAGTTTGGTTTGTTCGGCACGGATCTCCATGCCGCGTGCCTACGATGTCTTGTCTTGCCGCGTGCCCGTGATGTCCTGTCTTGCCGCGTGCCCGTGATGTCCTGTCTTGTTGACATGTATCCACGGTAAGTCTTGCAGGCATCGCGAACAATATGCCATTGTCAATAGCACCCACCAACAAACAGGAAACTGGTATGACCGCCGCAGTAGAAACCGGAAGTCAGTGGACTAGTTATGCACAGAGTCGACTGTCAATAACTTGTCCCCCACCTTTCCCTTAACACGTTCAAGAACAACACTGAACAACATTTGGACGGAAACAACAGGAAGTCGCGTGCACTGTCCGCACGGGAATCAGGTGATGTCAACATCTATTCTATTCTTTCGTGCAACTTTGTAACCTGTTGCTGAGCAACTTTGTAAGTCAACAACTCCACTTCAGGTGTAAAGCATGCCGGGATGTCATGCCGAGTCTCCGAGGGGAAACTCTTAAATTAGAGATCTGCAGGAGCGGGAGGTGGAGACATGCATAAACACACGTGGGCAGCGGCGTACACAGGCCTGGAAAACAGCGCAGCGCGTTAGAGCTCGTCTGCAAACTGATTCTGTCAGGGAGACTTAGTGACGTACCGCTGGGTCTTACAGCTTTCCTCCATAACAGCCCCGGTCCGCATCGGCGTTCTGCCGTCCACCGGGGAGCAGCAGCAGCAGGCGGCGGGCTCTAAATAAAGCCTCCCTCTGTTAAAAATTAACACCCCCCCCCCCCCTGACAGGGAGCAGCTCGCCATGTCGCCTCCCATCTGCCCCGCTGGGAGATGCAACATAGCATAGCACTCAGCAACACACAGGCGCGCGCGTGTGCGCGCACGCGCACACGTGACAACAATATGGATTTTGCAGGGCTATTACGACCGCATGTTTAATTCATATGTCTCCCGTATTTCTGATCAGAAACATAAAAGAAAGAGTTTCGCTTTGAGAAAAACAAAATGGCTGAATTCATCAATAGCTGCTCAGCAGGCACGCAGGCTGCACCACCCTGCACCACCCGTCACGGGGACGTTTCATTCTAGTTTATGAGTGTGTTGTTGTTGTTGTTGTTGTGCCAGAGGAGGGTGTGGTGTTAAGGGGGAGGCCGTGGCACAGGTGGGCTTGGCGCTGCGGAGGCTGAGCACCCACCGAGTGCAGAGAGCTTCTCCTGAGGTGAAGTCACGAGGCTGTTTGACACAAGCCACTATTGCTCACCCTCATCTTAGTCTTTCAAAACAACAACACTGATTACGCCAAATCATGATGCGGACTGACAAGACCGCCGTCGGTGCTGTGCCCTCCCTCACGGGGTACCCACGGGGACTATCAAGTGCCCTGTGGCGACCCCTGGGACACAGGGAACAAGGCGAAGGAAGAAGAGGAGGAGGAGGAACGTTCCCTAAAAAGCACCAGTTTATTATAAGATGTGTTTAAATATGTGTCTAATTACAGCGCGTGTCCCTTTCACGTCTTTACATTATGCGGACGTAGGTGACGTAGCGCAGTCTGCCCTGCAAGGTCCTTCCTGAAGACAATTCTCCCCCCCCCTTCCCCCCCCATCAGTTGCCAGTGACCGTTTCTGTGCAGCCGTCTGTGTTGTTGGTTCAACGGCCTGTGTGTGGTGCAGCGCCACCTGCTGAAGGTGGTGCTACATGTCTGCCTCTGATGTCGTCCATATGCTGTGAGTTATACACAGGGTAGTGAGGGTGGACTGAACAGGATGTGGCTTCATTCCTGCTCTGTCTGCCTCCTCTCTCCAGCCCACTGACACGGTCACGGGACCGGGTCTCCACATGGACCGGATCCCCACATGGGACTGGACCAGCACATGGGACCAGGTCTCCACACGGGACCGGATCCCCACATGGGACCGGGTCCCCACATGGGACTGGGTCTGCACATGGGACCGGATCCCCACATGGGACTGGACCAGCACATGGGACCAGGTCTCCACATGGGACCGGATCCCCACATGGGACCGGGTCCCCACATGGGACTGGGTCTGCACATGGGAACGGATCTGGACATGGGACCGGGTCTCCACATGGGACTGGACCGGCACATGGGACCGGGTCTCCACATGGGA
>NC_079225.1:3100784-3140784 GCF_029633865.1 Lampris incognitus
CTGTGGGTCTTATACATAAAGTACTGTGGGTCTTACACATAAAGTACTGTGGGTCTTACACATAAAGTACTGTGGGTCTTACACATAAAGTACTGTGTGTCTTATACATAAAGTACTGTGGGTCTTACACATAAAGTACTCTGTGTCTTATACATAAAGTACTGTGGGTCTTACACATAAAGTACTCTGTGTCTTATACATAAAGTACTGTGGGTCTTATACATAAAGTACTCTGTGTCTTATACATAAAGTACTGTGGGTCTTACACATAAAGTACTGTGGGTCTTATACATAAAGTACTGTGGGTCTTATACATAAAGTACTGTGGGTCTTATACATAAAGTACTGTGGGTCTTATACATAAAGTACTGTGGGTCTTATACATAAAGTACTGTGGGTCTTATACATAAAGTACTGTGGGTCTTATACATAAAGTACTGTGGGTCTTATACATAAAGTACTGTGGGTCTTACACATAAAGTACTGTGGGTCTTACACATAAAGTACCGTGTGGGTCTTATACATAAAGTACTGCGGGTCTTATACATAAAGTACTGTGGGTCTTACACATAAATACTATGGGTCTTACACATAAAGTACTGTGGGTCTTATACATAAAGTACTGTGTGGGTCTTACACGTAAAGTACTGTGGGTCTTACACATAAAGTACTGTGGGTCTTATACATAAAGTACTGTGTGGGTCTTACACATAAAGTACTGTGGGTCTTATACATAAAGTACTGTGTGGGTCTTACACGTAAAGTACTGTGGGTCTTACACATAAAGTACTGTGGGTCTTACACATAAAGTACTGTGGGTCTTATACATAAAGTACTGTGGGTCTTACACATAAAGTACTGTGGGTATTATACATAAAGTACT
The DNA here is from genome assembly GCF_029633865.1 of Lampris incognitus. Taxonomy (NCBI): domain Eukaryota; kingdom Metazoa; phylum Chordata; class Actinopteri; order Lampriformes; family Lampridae; genus Lampris; species Lampris incognitus. The sequence goes on from NC_079225.1 coordinate 3,101,668, forward strand.
GTGGGTCTTATACATAAAGTACTGTGGGTCTTATACATAAAGTACTGTGGGTTTTACACATAAAGTACTGTGGGTCTTATACATAAAGTACTGTGGGTCTTACACATAAAGTACTGTGGGTCTTATACATAAAGTACTGTGGGTCTTACACATAAAGTACTGTGGGTCTTACACATAAAGTACTGTGGGTCTTACACATAAAGTACTCTGTGTCTTATACATAAAGTACTGTGGGTCTTACACATAAAGTACTCTGTGTTTTATACATAAAGTACTGTGGGTCTTACACATAAAGTACTGTGGGTCTTATGCATAAAGTACTGTGGGTCTTATACATAAAGTACTGTGGGTCTTATACATAAAGTACTGTGGGTCTTATACATAAAGTACTGTGGGTCTTACACATAAAGTACTGTGGGTCTTATACATAAAGTACTGTGGGTCTTACACATAAAGTACTGTGTGTCTTACACATAAAGTACTGTGGGTCTTACACATAAAGTACTGTGGGTCTTACACATAAAGTACTGTGGGTCTTATACATAAAGTACTGTGGGTCTTATACATAAAGTACTGTGGGTCTTACACATAAAGTACTGTGGGTCTTATACATAAAGTACTGTGTGGGTCTTACACGTAAAGTACTGTGGGTCTTACACATAAAGTACTGTGGGTCTTATACATAAAGTACTGTGTGGGTCTTACACATAAAGTACTGTGGGTCTTATACATAAAGTACTGTGTGGGTCTTACACGTAAAGTACTGTGGGTCTTACACATAAAGTACTGTGGGTCTTACACATAAAGTACTGTGGGTCTTATACATAAAGTACTGTGGGTCTTACACATAAAGTACTGTGGGTATTATACATAAAGTACTGTGGGTCTTATACATAAAGTACTGTGGGTCTTATACATAAAGTACTGTGGGTCTTACACATAAAGTACTGTGGGTCTTATACATAAAGTACTGTGGGTCTTACACATAAAGTACTGTGGGTCTTATACATAAAGTACTGTGGGTCTTACACATAAAGTACTGTGGGTCTTACACATAAAGTACTGTGGGTCTTATACATAAAGTACTGTGGGTCTTATACATAAAGTACTGTGGGTCTTACACATAAAGTACTGTGGGTCTTACACATAAAGTACCGTGGGTCTTATACATAAAGTACTGTGGGTCTTACACATAAAGTACCGTGGGTCTTATAGATAAAGTACTGTGGGTCTTACACATAAAGTACTGTGTGGGTCTTACACATAAAGTACTGTGGGTCTTACACATAAAGTACTGTGGGTCTTATACATAAAGTACTGTGGGTCTTATACATAAAGTACTGTGGGTCTTACACATAAAGTAATGTGGGTCTTAACAATAAAGTACTGTGGGTCTTATACATAAAGTACTGTGGGTCTTACACATAAAGTACTGTGGGTCTTATACATAAAGTACTGTGGGTCTTACACATAAAGTACTGTGGGTCTTATACATAAAGTACTGTGGGTCTTACACATAAAGTACTGTGGGTCTTACACATAAAGTACTGTGGGTCTTACACATAAAGTACCGTGGGTCTTATACATAAAGTACTGTGGGTCTTACACATAAAGTACCGTGGGTCTTATACATAAAGTACTGTGGGTCTTACACATAAAGTACTGTGTGGGTCTTACACATAAAGTACTGTGGGTCTTACACATAAAGTACTGTGGGTCTTATACATAAAGTACTGTGGGTCTTATACATAAAGTACTGTGGGTCTTACACATAAAGTACTGTGGGTCTTAACAATAAAGTACTGTGGGTCTTATACATCAAGTACTGTGGGTCTTATACATAAAGTACCGTGGGTCTTATACATAAAGTACTGTGGGTCTTATACATAAAGTACCGTGGGTCTTATACATAAAGTACTGTGGGTCTTACACATAAAGTACTGTGGGTCTTACACATAAAGTACTGTGGATCTTATACATAAAGTACTGTGGGTCTTACAGATAAAGTACTGTGGGTCTTACAAATAAAGTACTGTGTGGGTCTTATACATAAAGTACTGTGGGTCTTACACATAAAGTACTGTGGGTCTTACACATAAAGTACTGTGGGTCTTATACATAAAGTACCGTGGGTCTTACACATAAAGTACCGTGGGTCTTACACATAAAGTACCGTGGGTCTTATACATAAAGTACTGTGGGTCTTATACATAAAGTACTGTGGGTCTTACAGATAAAGTACTGTGGGTCTTACAAATAAAGTACTGTGTGGGTCTTATACATAAAGTACTGTGGGTCTTACACATAAAGTACTGTGGGTCTTACACATAAAGTACCGTGTGGGTCTTATACATAAAGTACTGTGGGTCTTAACAATAAAATACTGTGGGTCTTACACATAAAGTACTGTGGGTCTTAACAATAAAGTACTGTGGGTCTTACACTTAAAGTACTGTGGGTCTTAACAATAAAGTACTGTGGGTCTTACACATAAAGTACTGTGGGTCTTATACATAAAATACTGTGGGTCTTATACATAAAGTACTGTGGGTCTTACACAAAGTACTGTGGGTCTTACACATAAAGTACCGTGTGGGTCTTATACATAAAGTACTGTGGGTCTTATACATAAAGTACTGTGGGTCTTACACATAAAGTACTGTGGGTCTTACACATAAAGTACTGTGGGTCTTATACATAAAGTACTGTGGGTCTTATACATAAAGTACTGTGGGTCTTACACATAAAGTACTGTGGGTCTTACACATAAAGTACCGTGGGTCTTATACATAAAGTACTGTGGGTCTTACACATAAAGTACCGTGGGTCTTATAGATAAAGTACTGTGGGTCTTACACATAAAGTACTGTGTGGGTCTTACACATAAAGTACTGTGGGTCTTACACATAAAGTACTGTGGGTCTTATACATAAAGTACTGTGGGTCTTATACATAAAGTACTGTGGGTCTTACACATAAAGTAATGTGGGTCTTAACAATAAAGTACTGTGGGTCTTATACATAAAGTACTGTGGCTCTTACACATAAAGTACTGTGGGTCTTATACATAAAGTACTGTGGGTCTTACACATAAAGTACTGTGGGTCTTATACATAAAGTACTGTGGGTCTTACACATAAAGTACTGTGGGTCTTACACATAAAGTACTGTGGGTCTTACACATAAAGTACCGTGGGTCTTATACATAAAGTACTGTGGGTCTTACACATAAAGTACCGTGGGTCTTATACATAAAGTACTGTGGGTCTTACACATAAAGTACTGTGTGGGTCTTACACATAAAGTACTGTGGGTCTTACACATAAAGTACTGTGGGTCTTATACATAAAGTACTGTGGGTCTTATACATAAAGTACTGTGGGTCTTACACATAAAGTACTGTGGGTCTTAACAATAAAGTACTGTGGGTCTTATACATCAAGTACTGTGGGTCTTATACATAAAGTACCGTGGGTCTTATACATAAAGTACTGTGGGTCTTATACATAAAGTACCGTGGGTCTTATACATAAAGTACTGTGGGTCTTACACATAAAGTACTGTGGGTCTTACACATAAAGTACTGTGGATCTTATACATAAAGTACTGTGGGTCTTACAGATAAAGTACTGTGGGTCTTACAAATAAAGTACTGTGTGGGTCTTATACATAAAGTACTGTGGGTCTTACACATAAAGTACTGTGGGTCTTACACATAAAGTACTGTGGGTCTTATACATAAAGTACCGTGGGTCTTACACATAAAGTACCGTGGGTCTTACACATAAAGTACCGTGGGTCTTATACATAAAGTACTGTGGGTCTTATACATAAAGTACTGTGGGTCTTACAGATAAAGTACTGTGGGTCTTACAAATAAAGTACTGTGTGGGTCTTATACATAAAGTACTGTGGGTCTTACACATAAAGTACTGTGGGTCTTACACATAAAGTACCGTGTGGGTCTTATACATAAAGTACTGTGGGTCTTAACAATAAAATACTGTGGGTCTTACACATAAAGTACTGTGGGTCTTAACAATAAAGTACTGTGGGTCTTACACTTAAAGTACTGTGGGTCTTAACAATAAAGTACTGTGGGTCTTACACATAAAGTACTGTGGGTCTTATACATAAAATACTGTGGGTCTTATACATAAAGTACTGTGGGTCTTACACAAAGTACTGTGGGTCTTACACATAAAGTACCGTGTGGGTCTTATACATAAAGTACTGTGGGTCTTATACATAAAGTACTGTGGGTCTTACACATAAATACTATGGGTCTTACACATAAAGTACTGTGGGTCTTATACATAAAGTACTGTGGGTCTTACACATAAAGTACTGTGGGTCTTACACATAAAGTACTGTGGGTCTTATACATAAAGTACCGTGGGTCTTACACATAAAGTACCGTGGGTCTTACACATAAAGTACCGTGGGTCTTATACATAAAGTACTGTGGGTCTTATACATAAAGTACCGTGGGTCTTACACATAAAGTACTGTGGGTCTTATACATAAAGTACTGTGGGTCTTACACATAAAGTACCGTGGGTCTTACACATAAAGTACCGTGGGTCTTATACATAAAGTACTGTGGGTCTTACACATAAGGTACTGTGGGTCTTACACATAAAGTACTGTGGGTCTTATACATAAAGTACTGTGGGTCTTACACATAAAGTACTGTGGGTCTTACACATAAAGTACTGTGGGTCTTATACATAAAGTACCGTGGGTCTTACACATAAAGTACCGTGGGTCTTATACATAAAGTACTGTGGGTCTTATACATAAAGTACCGTGGGTCTTACACATAAAGTACTGTGGGTCTTATACATAAAGTACTGTGGGTCTTACACATAAAGTACCGTGGGTCTTACACATAAAGTACCGTGGGTCTTATACATAAAGTACTGTGGGTCTTACAAATAAGGTACTGTGGGTCTTACATATAAAGTACTGTGGGTCTTATACATAAAGTACTGTGGGTCTTACACATAAAGTACTGTGGGTCTTACACATAAAGTACTCTGTGTCTTACACATAAAGTACCGTGGGTCTTACACATAAAGTACTGTGGGTCTTACACATAAAGTACTGTGTGGGTCTTACACATAAAGTACTGTGTGTGTCTTACACATAAAGTACTGTGTGTGTCTTACACATAAAGTACTGTGGGTCTTACACATAAAGTACTGTGGGTCTTACACATAAAGTACTGTGGGTCTTATACATAAAGTACCGTGGGTCTTACACATAAAGTACCGTGGGTCTTACACATAAAGTACCGTGGGTCTTATACGTAAAGTACTGTGGGTCTTATACATAAAGTACCGTGGGTCTTACACATAAAGTACTGTGGGTCTTATACATAAAGTACTGTGGGTCTTACACATAAAGTACCGTGGGCCTTACACATAAAGTACCGTGGGTCTTATACATAAAGTACTGTGGGTCTTACACATAAGGTACTGTGGGTCTTATACATAAAGTACTGTGGGTCTTACACAAAAAGTACTGTGGGTCTTACACATAAAGTACTCTGTGTCTTACACATAAAGTACCGTGGGTCTTACACATAAAGTACTGTGGGTCTTACACATAAAGTACTGTGTGGGTCTTACACATAAAGTACTGTGTGTGTCTTACACATAAAGTACTGTGGGTCTTACACATAAAGTACTGTGGGTCTTACACATAAAGTACTGTGGGTTTTACACATAAATACTGTGGGTCTTACACATCAAGTACTGTGTGGGTCTTACACATAAAGTACTGTGGGTCTTATACATAAAGTACTGTGGGTCTTACACATAAAGTACTGTGGGTCCTACACATAAAGTACTGTGGGTCCTACACATAAAGTACTGTGGGTCTTATACATAAAGTACTGTGGGTCTTACACATAAAGTACCGTGTGGGTCTTGTACATAAAGTACTCTGGGTCTTACACATAAAGTACTGTGGGTCTTATACATAAAGTACTGTGGGTCTTACACATAAAGTACTGTGTGTCTTATACATAAAGTACTGTGGGTCTTATACATAAAGTACTGTGGGTCTTACACATAAAGTACTGTGGGTCTTATACATAAAGTACTGTGGGTCTTACACATAAAGTACTGTGGGTCTTATACATAAAGTACTGTGGGTCTTACACATAAAGTACTGTGGGTCTTACACATAAAGTACTGTGGGTCTTACACATAAAGTACTGTGTGTCTTACACATAAAGTACTGTGGGTCTTACACATAAAGTACTGTGGGTCTTACACATCAAGTACTGTGGGTCTTATACATAAAGTACTGTGGGTCTTATACATAAAGTACTGTGTGTCTTATACATAAAGTACTGTGTGTCTTATACATAAAGTACTGTGGGTCTTACACATAAAGTACTGTGGGTCTTACACATAAAGTACTGTGGGTCTTACACATAAAGTACTGTGGGTCTTATACACAAAGTACTGTGGGTCTTACACATAAAGTACTGTGGGTCTTACACATAAAGTACTGTGTGTCTTACACATAAAGTACTGTGGGTCTTACACATAAAGTACTGTGGGTCTTATACATAAAGTACTGTGTGGGTCTTACACATAAAGTACTGTGGGTCTTATACATAAAGTACTGTGGGTCTTACACATAAAGTACTTTGGGTCTTACACATAAAGTACCGTGGGTCTTACACATAACGTACTGTGGGTCTTACACATAAAGTACTGTGTGTCTTACACATAAAGTACTGTGGGTCTTACACATAAAGTACTGTGGGTCTTACACATAAAGTACTGTGTGGGTCTTACACATAAAGTACCGTGTGGGTCTTATACATAAAGTACTGTGGGTCTTATACATAAAGTACTGTGGGTCTTACACATAAAGTACTGTGGGTCTTACACATAAAGTACCGTGTGGGTCTTATACATAAAGTACTGTGGGTCTTACACATAAAGTACTGTGGGTCTTACACATAAAGTACCGTGTGGGTCTTATACATAAAGTACTGTGGGTCTTACACATAAAGTACTGTGGGTCTTATACATAAAGTACTGTGGGTCTTACACATAAAGTACTGTGGGTCTTATACATAAAGTACTGTGTGTCTTATACATAAAGTACTGTGGGTCTTATACATAAAGTACTGTGTGTCTTATACATAAAGTACTGTGGGTCTTATACATAAAGTACTGTGTGTCTTATACATAAAGTACTGTGGGTCTTATACATAAAGTACTGTGGGTCTTACACATAAAGTACTGTGGGTCTTACACATAAAGTACTGTGGGTCATACACATAAAGTACTGTGGGTCTTACACATAAAGTACTGTGGGTCTTATACATAAAGTACTGTGGGTCTTACACATAAAGTACTGTGGGTCTTATACATAAAGTACTGTGGGTCTTACACATAAAGTACTGTGGGTCTTACACATAAAGTACTGTGTGTCTTACACATAAAGTACTGTGGGTCTTACACATAAAGTACTGTGGGTCTTACACATAAATACTGTGGGTCTTACACATAAAGTACCGTGTGGGTCTTATACATAAAGTATTGTGGGTCTTATACATAAAGTATTGTGGGTCTTATACATAAAGTACTGTGGGTCTTACACATAAAGTACTGTGGGTCTTATACATAAAGTACTGTGGGTCTTATACATAAAGTACTGTGGGTCTTATACATAAAGTACTGTGGGTCTTATACATAAAGTACTGTGGGTCTTATACATAAAGTACTGTGGGTCTTACACATAAAGTACTGTGTGTGTCTTACACATAAAGTACTGTGGGTCTTATACATAAAGTACTGTGGGTCTTACACATAAAGTACTGTGGGTCTTATACATAAAGTACTGTGGGTCTTACACATAAAGTACTGTGTGTGTCTTACACAAAGTACTGTGGGTCTTACACATAAAGTACTGTGGGTCTTACACATAAAGTACTGTGTGTCTTACACATAAAGTACTGTGGGTCTTACACATAAAGTACTGTGTGTCTTACACATAAAGTACTGTGGGTCTTACACATCAAGTACTGTGGGTCTTATACATAAAGTACTGTGGGTCTTATACATAAAGTACTGTGTGTCTTATACATAAAGTACTGTGTGTCTTATACATAAAGTACTGTGGGTCTTACACATAAAGTACTGTGGGTCTTACACATAAAGTACTGTGGGTCTTACACATAAAGTACTGTGGGTCTTACACATAAAGTACTGTGGGTCTTATACATAAAGTACTGTGGGTCTTATACATAAAGTACTGTGGGTCTTACACATAAAGTACTGTGGGTCTTACACATAAAGTACTGTGTGTCTTACACATAAAGTACTGTGGGTCTTATACATAAAGTACTGTGTGGGTCTTACACATAAAGTGCTGTGGGTCTTATACATAAAGTACTGTGGGTCTTACACATAAAGTACTTTGGGTCTTACACATAAAGTACCGTGGGTCTTACACATAAAGTACTGTGGGTCTTACACATAAAGTACTGTGTGTCTTACACATAAAGTACTGTGGGTCTTACACATAAAGTACTGTGGGTCTTACACATAAAGTACTGTGTGGGTCTTACACATAAAGTACCGTGTGGGTCTTATACATAAAGTACTGTGGGTCTTATACATAAAGTACTGTGGGTCTTACACATAAAGTACTGTGGGTCTTACACATAAAGTACTGTGGGTCTTACACATAAAGTACTGTGGGTCTTACACATAAAGTACTGTGGGTCTTATACATAAAGTACTGTGGGTCTTATACATAAAGTACTGTGGGTCTTACACATAAAGTACTGTGGGTCTTATACATAAAGTACTGTGGGTCTTACACATAAAGTACTGTGTGTCTTACACATAAAGTACTGTGGGTCTTATACATAAAGTACTGTGTGGGTCTTACACATAAAGTACTGTGGGTCTTATACATAAAGTACTGTGGGTCTTACACATAAAGTACTTTGGGTCTTACACATAAAGTACCGTGGGTCTTACACATAAAGTACTGTGGGTCTTACACATAAAGTACTGTGGGTCTTATACATAAAGTACTGTGGGTCTTATACATAAAGTACTGTGGGTCTTATACATAAAGTACTGTGTGTCTTACACATAAAGTACTGTGGGTCTTACACATAAAGTACTGTGGGTCTTACACATAAAGTACTGTGTGGGTCTTACACATAAAGTACCGTGTGGGTCTTATACATAAAGTACTGTGGGTCTTATACATAAAGTACTGTGGGTCTTACACATAAAGTACTGTGGGTCTTACACATAAAGTACTGTGGGTCTTACACATAAAGTACTGTGGGTCTTACACATAAAGTACTGTGGGTCTTATACATAAAGTACTGTGGGTCTTACACATAAAGTACTGTGGGTCTTACACATAAAGTACTGTGGGTCTTACACATAAAGTACTGTGGGTCTTACACATAAAGTACTGTGGGTCTTACACATAAAGTACTGTGGGTCTTATACATAAAGTACTGTGGGTCTTACACATAAAGTACTGTGGGTCTTACACATAAAGTACTGTGGGTCTTACACATAAAGTAATGTGGGTCTTACACATAAAGTACTGTGGGTCTTATACATAAAGTACTGTGGGTCTTACACATAAAGTACTGTGGGTCTTACACATAAAGTACTGTGGGTCTTATACATAAAGTACTGTGGGTCTTACACATAAAGTACTGTGGGTCTTACACATAAAGTACTGTGGGTCTTACACATAAAGTACTGTGGGTCTTACACATAAAGTACTGTGGGTCTTATACATAAAGTACTGTGGGTCTTACACATAAAGTACTGTGGGTCTTACACATAAAGTACTGTGGGTCTTACACATAAAGTACTGTGGGTCTTATACATAAAGTACTGTGGGTCTTACACATAAAGTACTGTGGGTCTTACACATAAAGTACTGTGTGTCTTACACATAAAGTACTGTGGGTCTTATACATAAAGTACTGTGTGGGTCTTACACATAAAGTGCTGTGGGTCTTATACATAAAGTACTGTGGGTCTTACACATAAAGTACTTTGGGTCTTACACATAAAGTACTGTGGGTCTTACACATAAAGTACCGTGGGTCTTACACATAAAGTACTGTGGGTCTTACACATAAAGTACTGTGTGTCTTACACATAAAGTACTGTGGGTCTTACACATAAAGTACTGTGGGTCTTACACATAAAGTACTGTGTGGGTCTTACACATAAAGTACCGTGTGGGTCTTATACATAAAGTACTGTGGGTCTTATACATAAAGTACTGTGGGTCTTACACATAAAGTACTGTGGGTCTTACACATAAAGTACTGTGGGTCTTACACATAAAGTACTGTGGGTCTTACACATAAAGTACTGTGGGTCTTATACATAAAGTACTGTGGGTCTTATACATAAAGTACTGTGGGTCTTACACATAAAGTACTGTGGGTCTTATACATAAAGTACTGTGGGTCTTACACATAAAGTACTGTGTGTCTTACACATAAAGTACTGTGGGTCTTATACATAAAGTACTGTGTGGGTCTTACACATAAAGTACTGTGGGTCTTATACATAAAGTACTTTGGGTCTTACACATAAAGTACCGTGGGTCTTACACATAAAGTACTGTGGGTCTTACACATAAAGTACTGTGGGTCTTATACATAAAGTACTGTGGGTCTTATACATAAAGTACTGTGGGTCTTATACATAAAGTACTGTGTGTCTTACACATAAAGTACTGTGGGTCTTACACATAAAGTACTGTGGGTCTTACACATAAAGTACTGTGTGGGTCTTACACATAAAGTACCGTGTGGGTCTTATACATAAAGTACTGTGGGTCTTATACATAAAGTACTGTGGGTCTTACACATAAAGTACTGTGGGTCTTACACATAAAGTACTGTGGGTCTTACACATAAAGTACTGTGGGTCTTACACATAAAGTACTGTGGGTCTTATACATAAAGTACTGTGGGTCTTACACATAAAGTACTGTGGGTCTTACACATAAAGTACTGTGGGTCTTACACATAAAGTACTGTGGGTCTTACACATAAAGTACTGTGGGTCTTACACATAAAGTACTGTGGGTCTTATACATAAAGTACTGTGGGTCTTACACATAAAGTACTGTGGGTCTTACACATAAAGTACTGTGGGTCTTACACATAAAGTACTGTGGGTTTTAGTCATAGTGTGTTGTGTGTTTTAGTCATAATGTGTTGTGTGTTTTAGTCATAATGTGTCGTGTGTTTTAGTCATAATGTGTTGTGTGTTTTAGTCATAATGTGTTGTGTGTTTTATTCATAGTGTGTTGTGTGTTTTAGTCATAGTGTGTTGTGTGTTTTAGTCATAATGTGTTGTGTGTTTTAGTCATAATGTGTCGTGTGTTTTAGTCATAGTGTGTTGTGTGTTTTAGTCATAATGTGTTGTGTGTTTTATTCATAGTGTGTTGTGTGTTTTAGTCATAGTGTGTTGTGTGTTTTAGGCGGCCTCACATCACACGCTCATCATGGTTCACCTCAGAACCAGCTGTCACTGAGAACCATGCTGGAAAACTTTAACAGAAGAAGTTATTTTCCCGGTGTAGCCGTCACACACGAGGTGTAGCCGTCACACACGAGGTGTATTCGTCACACACGAGGTGTAGCCGTCACACACGAGGTGTAGCCGTCACACACGAGGTGTAGCCGTCACACACGAGGTGTAGCCGTCACACACGAGGTGTATTCGTCACACACGAGGTGTAGCCGTCACACACGAGGTGTAGCCGTCACACACGAGGTGTAGCCGTCACACACGAGGTGTAGCCGTCACACACGAGGTGTATTCGTCACACACGAGGTGTAGCCGTCACACACGAGGTGTATTCGTCACACACGAGGTGTAGCCGTCACACACGAGGTGTAGCCGTCACACACGAGGTGTAGCCGTCACACACGAGGTGTATTCGTCACACACGAGGTGTAGCCGTCACACACGAGGTGTAGCCGTCACACACGAGGCGTAGCCGTCACACACGAGGCGTAGCCGTCACACACGAGGCGTAGCTGTCACACACGAGGTGTATTCGTCACACACGAGGTGTAGCCGTCACACACGAGGTGTATTCGTCACACACGAGGTGTAGCCGTCACACACGAGGCGTAGCCGTCACACACGAGGCGTAGCTGTCACACACGAGGTGTAGCCGTCACACACGAGGTGTAGCCGTCACACACGAGGCGTAGCTGTCACACACGAGGTGTAGCTGTCACACACGAGGTGTACCCGTCACACACGAGGTGTAGCCGTCACACACGAGGTGTAGCCGTCACACACGAGGTGTAGCCGTCACACACGAGGCGTAGCTGTCACACACGAGGTGCTGTCATTCCACTGCAGTTCTCTAGGAATTTCTAGTCACTCACGTGACCATTTCAGGACTTTTTGGAGACACATGACTCGGTATGACAACACTTTACGTTACTGAGGATACTATATCCAAAAATACTCAGACACTTCAATATGATCATACGATACAGTATGATACATATGATACATTTAATAGACATGATACACTATGATATTATGATCATATGATACATATGACACACATGATATACTATGATACAATATGATATGATACATATGATACAATATGATAATATGATACATATGATACAAATTATACACGATACATATGATACATATGATACACATGATACATATGATAATATGATACACATGATACTTATGATATATATGATACACATGATACACACTTACATGATACAATATGATAATATGATTCACATGATACAAATTATACACGATACATATGATACACATAATACATATGATACACTATGACAATATGATACATATGATACATATAATACACATGATACACTATGATATTATGATCATATGATACAGTATGATACAATATGATACACTATGGTAATATGATCATACGATACAGTATGATACACTGATACACATGATACATACACTCACTGGCCACTTTATTAGGTACACCTTGCTAGTACCGGGTTGGACCCCCTTTTGCCTTCAGAACTGCCTTAATCCTTCGTGGCATAGATTCAACAAGGTACTGGAAACATTCCTCAGAGAGTTTGGTCCATATTGACATGATAGCATCACGCAGTTGCTGCAGATTTGTCGGCTGCACATCCATGATGCGAATCTCCCGGTCCACCACATCCCAAAGGTGCTCTATTGGATTGAGATCTGGTGACTGTGGAGGCCATTTGAGTACAGTGAACTCATTGTCATGTTCAAGAAACCAGTCTGAGATGATTCGAGCTTTATGACATGGCGCGTTATCCTGCTGGAAGTAGCCATCAGAAGATGGGAACACTGTGGTCATAAAGGGATGGACATGGTCAGCAACAATACTCAGGTAGGCTGTGGCGTTGACATGATGCTCAATTGGTACTAAGGGGCCCAAAGTGTGCCAAGAAAATATCCCCCACACCATTACACCACCACCACCACCAGCCTGAACCGTTGATACAAGGCAGGATGGATCCATGCTTTCATGTTGTTGACGCCAATTTCTGACCCTACCATCCGAATGTCGCAGCAGAAATCGAGACTCATCAGACCAGGCAACGTTTTTCCAATCTTCTATTGTCCAATTTTGGTGAGCCTATGCGAATTGGAGCCTCAGTTTCCTGTTCTTAGCTGACAGGAGTGGCACCCGGTGTGGTCTTCTGCTGCTGTAGCCCATCTGCCTCAAGGCTCGACGTGTTGTGCGTTCAGAAATGCTCTTCTGCATACCTCAGTTGTAATGAGTGGTTATTTGAGTTACTGTTGCCTTTCTATCAGCTCGAACCAGTCTGGCCATTCTCCTCTGACCTCTGGCATCAACAAGGCATTTTCGCCCACAGAACTGTCGCTCAATGGATATTTTCTCTTTTTCGGACTATTCTCTGTAAACCCTAGAGATGGTTGTGCGTGAAAATCCCAGTAGATCAGCAGTTTCTCAAATACTCAAACCAGCCCGTCTGGCACCAACAACCATGCCACGTTCAAAGTCACTTAAATCACCTTTCTTCCCCATTCTGATGCTCGGTTTGAACTGCAGCAGATCGTCTTGACCATGTCTACATGCCTAAATGCATTGAGTTGCTGCCATGTGATTGACTGATTAGAGATTTGCGTTAACGAGCAGTTGGACAGGTGTGCCTAATAAAGTGGCCGGTGAGTATATATGATACATATGATACACATGATACATATGATACATATATGATACATATGATACTCATGGTATGAGTCATGAGTGGAGATACAAATATGTTTTGAACATGAAATGGTCATGGCTGTTATTTAAATCCTCATCGGTACGATGAAACAAAAAGCACTTAGAGTCAGTGTTAAATCAGAAAAGACAGAAATTATTGTTATAAATGACCTGAAGTGTCCCCATCTACGTACACTTCATACTGGCAAATTCTTCTTCTTCATATCATTCTTCTTCACTTCTTTTTTTTGGATGGTGGGCTGACCAGCGAAACTTTTCGTAGCTCTGCTTCCTTACAGCCCAAAGTTATAAAATTAGACGATGGTATCGACATCAAACGGCTGGATTTCAAGCCGTTAAAATGGCAAATTCAAAGAAACCTGTTGAGGGTCGCCCCTCGAGTTCTTCAGCTCCCCCCAATCGTCATGAAAACACAGGACACGACTACTTCATGGAGGTAGATCCTAACGCTAGCAGCAGCAAGAGGGAACGGGAACAAGACACTCCACCAAATACTCTGAGAAAAGAACGCGGAGAGAAGAGAAAGAAGTCAGAGGAAGAGGGGAGTGATGTCTCCAATAAAGCCATCTTGGAAGCCATAAAATGCTTAGGTACGAGAGTGGATGAGCAGTTGGTGGAGATTAAGGACCAGCTGAAACGCAACAGCACCATGATGGCGAGCCTGGCGAAGATCACGCAGGGCAACTCGGAAGGCCTCGCCGAATGTAAGAGAAACATCCAGCTGATGGAGAATGACGTCGACCAGCTTCTGAAAGAGAATGCTGAGATAAAAATGGAGGCGAGGGAGCAAGACAGGTACAGGAGAAGGTGGTGTCTGAGGACTGAAGGAGAAAACGCTGGAGAACATCAGAGCAGAGACATCCAGCTCCTGAGAAGCATTGCTCCTGACATGGGTTCCAAGTTGGGGGTTGCAGTTGATGTGGTGCACCGAGTCGGAAGGAAAGAAGATGGCAAACATCGCCAAATTATTATCTTGTTCGCCACGCGCAACATCAGGGACGAGATTTGGAAACGCACTTAAGTCTCTCCCGTGTGTAAGGAGGCCGGAGTGCGTTTCGCAGAGGATCTGAAACGCGAGGACTTGATGGAGAGACCACTTCTCTGGCCCAAGATCGAAAAGGCAAGATAGGCCAATAAAGTTGCGTATTTCAGAGGCCCCTTTGCCTACATTGAAGGCCGCAGGATCACAGCTCAAAGAAGAGTCAGGAGGATACTTCGTGATAATCATCGCCAAGGCGCCATTTGGTCATTCTGCTCGTCATGTGCATTGAGAGAAAGATCTGGAGACACACCGGAAGCCCCTTCGCCTTTATGGGAGGACGCAGGTTTACAGTATGAATTAAAACCACTGTACTTATTAAATGGTCAGAATTACATTAGATGTCACTAATTAATTGTTTTGGGCGTTTCATTCGCTATTTCTACTTTTCTTCCACACAATACCCTACAATCCATCTGCTGTGATATCTACTTTCCTTCAGCAGAGTTGTTTAATGTTATTGTTGAATACTCATATTTCTCTTTGTTACGTAGATACCCGGGGTTTAAAAGACAATGTTAAAAGAAAAGCCTTATTTCTTTTCTGTAAAGGGCAAACGTTTAACTGTTCCTTTCTTCAAGAGACTCACTCATGTGTCTCTGATGCCACGTTCTGGTCTAACCAGTGGGGTGACTATGTTATTCACTCTCTGGTCTAATCAGTGGGGTGACTATATTATTCACTCTCTGGTCTAGCCAGTGGGGTGACTCTATGTTATTCACTTTCTGGTCTAATCAGTGGGGTGACTATGTTATTCAATTTCTGGTGTAACCAGTGGGGTGACTCTATGTTATTCACTCTCCGGTCTAACCAGTGGGGTGACTCTATGTTATTCACTCTCTGGTCTGATCAGTGGGGTGACTATGTTATTCACTCTCTGGTCTAATCATTGGGGTGACTATGTTATTCA
The DNA here is from genome assembly GCF_029633865.1 of Lampris incognitus. Classification (NCBI taxonomy): domain Eukaryota; kingdom Metazoa; phylum Chordata; class Actinopteri; order Lampriformes; family Lampridae; genus Lampris; species Lampris incognitus. The sequence goes on from NC_079225.1 coordinate 3,117,918, forward strand.
CTCTCTGGTCTAATCAGTGGGGTGACTCTATGTTATTCACTCTCCGGTCTAATCAGTGGGGTGACTATGTTATTCACTCTCTAGTCTAATCAGTGGGGTGACTCTATGTTATTCACTTTCTGGTCTAACCAGTGGGGTGACTCTAGGTTATTCACTCTCTGGTCTAACCAGTAGGGTGACTCTATGTTATTCACTCTCTGGTCTAACCAGTAGGGTGACTATGTTATTCACTCTCTGGTCTAACCAGTAGGGTGACTCTATGTTATTCACTCTCTAGTCTAATCAGTGGGGTGACTCTATGTTATTCACTTTCTGGTCTAACCAGTGGGGTGACTCTAGGTTATTCACTCTCTGGTCTAACCAGTAGGGTGACTCTATGTTATTCACTCTCTGGTCTAACCAGTAGGGTGACTATGTTATTCACCCTCTGGTCTAACCAGTAGGGTGACTATGTTATTCACTCTCTGGTCTAACCAGTAGGGTGACTCTATGTTATTCACTCTCTAGTCTAATCAGTGGGGTGACTCTATGTTATTCACTTTCTGGTCTAACCAGTGGGGTGACTCTAGGTTATTCACTCTCTGGTCTAACCAGTAGGGTGACTCTATGTTATTCACTCTCTGGTCTAACCAGTAGGGTGACTATGTTATTCACTCTCTGGTCTAACCAGTAGGGTGACTCTATGTTATTCACTTTCTGGTGTAACCAGTGGAGTGACTCTATGTTATTCACTCTCCGGTCTAACCAATGGGGTGACTATGTTATTCACTTTCTGGTCTAATCAGTGGGGTGACTATGTTATTCCCTTTCTGGTCTAAACAGTGGGGTGACTATGTTATTCAATCTCTGTTCTAACCAGTGGGGTGACCTTGTTATTCACTCTCCGGTCTAATCAGTGGGGTGACTATGTTATTCACTCTCCGGTCTAATCAGTGGGGTGACTCTGTTATTCACTCTCTGGTCTACTTAGTGGGGTGACTCTGGTATTCACTTTCTGGTGTAACCAATGGGCTGACTCTATGTTATTCACTTTCTGGTCTAATCAGTGGGGTGACTCTATGTTATTCACTCTCTGGTCTAATCAGTGGGGTGACTCTGTTATTCACTCTCCGGTCTAATCAGTGGGGTCACTCTGTTATTCACTTTCTGGTCTAATCAGTGGGGTCACTCTATGTTATTCACTCCATGGTCTAATCAGTGGGGTGACTATGTTATTCACTCTCCGGTCTAATCAGTGGGGTGACTCTGTTATTCACTTTCTGGTCTACTTAGTGGGGTGACTCTGTTATTCACTTTCTGGTGTAACCAATGGGCTGACTATGTTATTCACTTTCTGGTCTAATCATAGGGGTGACTCTATATTATTCACTCTCCGGTCTAACCAATGGGGTGACTATGTTATTCACTTTCTGGTCTAATCAGTGGGGTGACTCTATGTTATTAACTTTCTGGTCTCATCAATGGGGTCACTCTATGTTATTCACTCTCTGGTCTAACCAGTGGGGTCACTCTATGTTATTCACTCTCTGGTCTAACCAGTAGGGTGACTCTATCTTATTCACTCTCTGGTCTAACCAGTGGGGTAACTATGTTATTCACTCTCCGGTCTAATCAGTGGGGTGACTATGTTATTCACTCTCAGGTCTAATCAGTGGGGTGACTCTATGTTATTCACTCTCTGGTCTAACCAGTGGGGTGACTATGTTATTTACTCTCCGGTCTAATCAGTGGGGTGACTCTATGTTATTCACTTTCTGGTCTCATCAATGGGGTCACTCTATGTTATTCACTGTCTGGTCTAATCAGTGGGGAGACTCTATGTTATTCACTCTCTGGTCTAACCAGTGGGGTGACTCTATGTTATTCACTCTCTGGTCTAACCAGTGGGGTGACTATGTTATTCACTCTCCGGTATAACCAGTGGGGTGACTATGTTATTCACTCTCCGGTCTCATCAATGGGGTCACTCTATGTTATTCACTCTCTGGTCTAATCAGTGGGGTGACTCTATGTTATTCACTCTCTGGTCTAACCAGTAGGGTGACTCTATGTTATTCACTCTCTGGTCTAATCAGTGGGGTGAGTCTATGTTATTCACTCTCTGGTCTAACCAGTGGGGTGACTCTATGTTATTCACTCTCTGGTCCAACCAATAGGGTGACTCTATGTTATTCACTCTCTGGTCTAACCAGTAGGGTGACTCTATGTTATTCACTCTCTGGTCTAACCAGTAGGGTGACTCTATGTTATTCACTCTCTGGTCTAACCAGTAGGGTGACTCTATGTTATTCATACTCTGGTCTAATCAGTAGGGTGACTCTATGTTATTCACTCTCTGGTCTACCCAGTGGGGTGACTATGTTATTCACTCTCCGGTCTAGCCAGTGGGGTGACTATGTTATTCACTTTCCGGTCTCATCAATGGGTCACTCTATGTTATTCACTCTCTGGTATAATAAGAGGGATGACTCTATGTTATTCACTTCATGGTCCAAACAGTGGGTTGATTATGTTTTTTACTTTCTGGTCTAATCAATGGGGTCACTCTATGTTATTCACTCCATGATCTAATCAGTGGGGTAACTATGTTATTCACTTTCTGGTGTAACCAGTGGAGTGACTCTATGTTATTCACTTTCTAGTCTAATCAGTGGGGTGACTCTATGTTATTAACTCTCTGGTCTAATCAGTGGGGTGACTCTGTTATTCACTCTCCGGTCTAATCAGTGGGGTCACTCTGTCATTCACTTTCTGGTGTAATCAGTGGGGTCACTCTATGTTATTCACTCCATGGTCTAATCAGTGGGGTGACTCTGTTATTCACCCTCTGGTCTAACCAGTGGGGTGACTCCATGTTATTCACTCTCCGGTCTAACGAATGGGGTGACTATGTTATTCACTTTCTGGTCTAATCAGTGGGGTGACTCTATGTTATTCACTTTCTGGTCTAAACAGTGGGGTGACTATGTTATTCACTCTCTGGTCTAACCAGTGGGGTGACTCTATGTTATTCACTTTCTGGTCTAACCAGTGGGGTGACTCAAGGTTATTCACTCTCTGGTCTAACCAGTAGGGTGACTATATGTTATTCACTCTCTGGTCTAACCAGTAGGGTGACTATGTTATTCACTCTCTGGTCTAACCAGTAGGGTGACTCTATGTTATTCACTTTCTGGTGTAACCAGTGGAGTGACTCTATGTTATTCACTCTCCGGTCTAACCAATGGGGTGACTATGTTATTCACTTTCTGGTCTAATCAGTGGGGTGACTATGTTATTCACTCTCTGGTCTAACCAATGAGGTGACTATGTTATTCACTTTCTGGTCTAATCATAGGGGTGACTCTATATTATTCACTCTCCGGTCTAACCAATGGGGTGACTATGTTATTCACTTTCTGGTCTAATCAGTGGGGTGACTATGTTATTCACTTTCTGGTCTAAACAGTGGGGTGACTATGTTATTCAATCTCTGTTCTAACCAGTGGGGTGACCTTGTTATTCACTCTCCGGTCTAATCAGTGGGGTGACTATGTTATTCACTCTCCGGTCTAATCAGTGGGGTGACTCTGTTATTCACTCTCTGGTCTACTTAGTGGGGTGACTCTGTTATTCACTTTCTGGTGTAACCAATGGGCTGACTCTATGTTATTCACTTTCTGGTCTAATCAGTGGGGTGACTCTATGTTATTCACTCTCTGGTCTAATCAGTGGGGTGACTCTGTTATTCACTCTCCGGTCTAATCAGTGGGGTCACTCTGTTATTCACTTTCTTGTCTAATCAGTGGGGTCACTCTATGTTATTCACTCCATGGTCTAATCAGTGGGGTGACTATGTTATTCACTCTCCGGTCTAATCAGTGGGGTGACTCTGTTATTCACTTTCTGGTCTACTTAGTGGGGTGACTCTGTTATTCACTTTCTGGTGTAACCAATGGGCTGACTATGTTATTCACTTTCTGGTCTAATCATAGGGGTGACTCTATATTATTCACTCTCCGGTCTAACCAATGGGGTGACTATGTTATTCACTTTCTGGTCTAATCAGTGGGGTGACTCTATGTTATTCACTTTCTGGTCTCATCAATGGGGTCACTCTATGTTATTCACTCTCTGGTCTAACCAGTGGGGTCACTCTATGTTATTCACTCTCTGGTCTAACCAGTAGGGTGACTCTATCTTATTCACTCTCTGGTCTAACCAGTGGGGTAACTATGTTATTCACTCTCCGGTCTAATCAGTGGGGTGACTATGTTATTCACTCTCAGGTCTAATCAGTGGGGTGACTCTATGTTATTCACTCTCTGGTCTAACCAGTGGGGTGACTATGTTATTTACTCTCCGGTCTAATCAGTGGGGTGACTATGTTATTCACTTTCTGGTCTCATCAATGGGGTCACTCTATGTTATTCACTGTCTGGTCTAATCAGTGGGGTGACTCTATGTTATTCACTCTCTGGTCTAACCAGTGGGGTGACTCTATGTTATTCACTCTCTGGTCTAACCAGTGGGGTGACTATGTTATTCACTCTCCGGTCTAACCAGTGGGGTGACTATGTTATTCACTCTCCGGTCTCATCAATGGGGTCACTCTATGTCATTCACTCTCTGGTCTAATCAGTGGGGTGACTCTATGTTATTCACTCTCTGGTCTAACCAGTAGGGTGACTCTATGTTATTCACTCTCTGGTCTAATCAGTGGGGTGAGTCTATGTTATTCACTCTCTGGTCTAACCAGTGGGGTGACTCTATGTTATTCACTCTCTGGTCCAACCAATAGGGTGACTCTATGTTATTCACTCTCTGGTCTAACCAGTAGGGTGACTCTATGTTATTCACTCTCTGGTCTAACCAGTAGGGTGACTCTATGTTATTCACTCTCTGGTCTAACCAGTAGGGTGACTCTATGTTATTCACTCTCTGGTCTAACCAGTGGGGTGACTATGTTATTCACTCTCCGGTCTAACCAGTGGGGTGACTATGTTATTCACTTTCCGGTCTCATCAATGGGTCACTCTATGTTATTCACTCTCTGGTATAATAAGAGGGATGACTCTATGTTATTCACTTCATGGTCCAAACAGTGGGTTGATTATGTTTTTTACTTTCTGGTCTAATCAATGGGGTCACTCTATGTTATTCACTCCATGATCTAATCAGTGGGGTAACTATGTTATTCACTTTCTGGTGTAACCAGTGGAGTGACTCTATGTTATTCACTTTCTAGTCTAATCAGTGGGGTGACTCTATGTTATTAACTCTCTGGTCTAATCAGTGGGGTGACTCTGTTATTCACTCTCCGGTCTAATCAGTGGGGTCACTCTGTCATTCACTTTCTGGTGTAATCAGTGGGGTCACTCTATGTTATTCACTCCATGGTCTAATCAATGGGGTGACTCTGTTATTCACCCTCTGGTCTAACCAGTGGGGTGACTTCATGTTATTCACTCTCCGGTCTAACCAATGGGGTGACTATGTTATTCACTTTCTGGTCTAATCATAGGGGTTACTCAATATTATTCACTCTCCGGTCTAACCAATGGGGTGACTATGTTATTCACTTTCTGGTCTAATCAGTGGGGTGACTCTATGTTATTCACTTTCTGGTCTAAACAGTGGGGTGACTATGTTATTCACTCTCTGGTCTAACCAGTGGGGTGACCTTGTTATTCACTCTCCGGTCTAATCAGTGGGGTGACTCTGTTATTCACTCTCTGGTCTACTTAGTGGGGTGACTCTGTTATTCACTTTCTGGTCTAAACAGTAGGGTGACTCTATGTTATTCACTCTCTGGTCTAACCAGTAGGGTGACTATGTTATTCACTCTCTGGTCTAACCAGTAGGGTGACTCTATGTTATTCACTCTCTGGTCTAACCAGTGGGGTCACTCTATGTTATTCACTCTCTGGTCTAACCAGTAGGGTGACTCTATGTTATTCACTCTCTGGTCTAACCAGTGGGGTGACTATGTTATTCACTCTCCGGTCTAATCAGTGGGGTGACTATGTTATTCACTCTCTGGTCTAACCAGTGGGGTGACTATGTTATTCACTCTCCGGTCTAATCAGTGGGGTGACTATGTTATTCACTCTCCGGTCTAATCAGTGGGGTGACTATGTTATTCACTCTCCGGTCTAATCAGTGGGGTGACTATGTTATTCACTTTCTGGTCTCATCAATGGGGTCACTCTATGTTATTCACTGTCTGGTCTAATCAGTGGGGTGACTCTATGTTATTCACTCTCTGGTCTAACCAGTGGGGTGACTCTATGTTATTCACTCTCTGGTCTAACCAGTGGGGTGACTATGTTATTCACTCTCCGGTCTAACCAGTGGGATGACTATGTTATTGACTCTCCGGTCTCATCAATGGGGTCACTCTATGTTATTCACTCTTTGGTCTAACCAGTAGGGTGACTATGTTATTCACTCTCCGGTCTAACCAGTGGGATGACTATGTTATTCACTTTCTGGTCTAACCAGTGGGAGGACTATGTGATTCACTTTCTGGTCTCATCAATGGGGTGAGTCTATGTTATTCACTCTCTGGTCTAACCAGTGGGGTGACTCTATGTTATTCACTCTCTGGTCTAACCAATAGGGTGACTCTATGTTATTCACTCTCTGGTCTAACCAGTAGGGTGACTCTATGTTATTCACTCTCTGGTCTAACCAGTGGGGTCACTATTTTATTCACTTTCTGGTCTCATCAATGGGGTCACTCTATGTTATTCACTCTCTGGTATAATAAGAGGGATGACTCTATGTTATTCACTTCATGGTCCAAACAGTGGGTTGATTATGTTTTTCACTTTCTGGTCTAATCAATGGGGTCACTCTATGTTATTCACTCCATGATCTAATCAGTGGGGTAACTATGTTATTCACTTTCTGGTGTAACCAGTGGAGTGACTCTATGTTATTCACTTTCTAGTCTAATCAGTGGGGTGACTCTATGTTATTAACTCTCTGGTCTAATCAGTGGGGTGACTCTGTTATTCACTCTCCGGTCTAATCAGTGGGGTCACTCTGTCATTCACTTTCTGGTGTAATCAGTGGGGTCACTCTATGTTATTCACTCCATGGTCTAATCAGTGGGGTGACTCTGTTATTCACCCTCTGGTCTAACCAGTGGGGTGACTCCATGTTATTCACTCTCCGGTCTAACCAATGGGGTGACTATGTTATTCACTTTCTGGTCTAACCAGTGGGGTGACTATATGGTATTCACTTTCTGGTCTAATCAGTGGGGTGACCTTGTTATTCACTTTCTGGTCTAATCAGTGGGGTGACTATGTTATTCACTTTCTGGTCTAATCAGTGGGGTGACCTTGTTATTCACTCTCCGGTCTAACCAGTGGGGTGACCTTGTTATTCACTCTCCGGTCTAATCAGTGGGGTGACTCTGTTATTCACTTTCTGGTCTAAACAGTGGGGTGACTATATGTTATTCACTTTCTGGTCTAATCAGTGGGGTGACTCTATGTTATTCACTCTTTGGTCTAACCAGTAGGGTGACTCTATGTTATTCACTCTCTGGTCTAACCAGTGGGGTGACTATGTTATTCACTCTCCGGTCTAACCAGTGGGATGACTATGTTATTCACTTTCTGGTCTCATCAATGGGGTCACTCTATGTTATTCACTCTCTGGTCTAATCAGTGGGGTGAGTCTATGTTATTCACTCTCTGGTCTAACCAGTGGGGTGACTCTATGTTATTCACTCTCTGGTCTAACCAATAGGGTAACTCTATGTTATTCACTCTCTGGTCTAACCAGTAGGGTGACTCTATGTTATTCACTCTCTGGTCTAACCAGTGGGGTGACTATGTTATTCACTCTCCGGTCTAACCAGTGGGGTGACTATGTTATTCACTTTCTGGTCTCATCAATGGGGTCACTCTATGTTATTCACTCTCTGGTCTAATAAGAGGGATGACTATATGTTATTCACTTTCTGGTCTAATCAGTGGGGTGACCTTGTTATTCACTTTCTGGTCTAATCAGTGGGGTGACTATGTTATTCACTTTCTGGTCTAATCAGTGGGGTGACCTTGTTATTCACTCTCCGGTCTAACCAGTGGGGTGACCTTGTTATTCCCTCTCCGGTCTAATCAGTGGGGTGACTCTGTTATTCACTTTCTGGTCTAAACAGTGGGGTGACTATATGTTATTCACTTTCTGGTCTAATCAGTGGGGTGACCTTGTTATTCACTCTCCGGTCTAACCAGTGGGGTGACTCTGTTATTCACTCTCTGGTCTACTTAGTGGGGTGACTCTGTTATTCACTTTCTGGTATAACCAGTGGGGTGACTATGTTATTCACTTTCTGGTCTAATCAGTGGGGTGACTATGTTATTCACTTTCTGGTCTAATCAGTGGGGTGACTATGTTATTCACTCTCCGGTCTAATCAGTGGGGTGACCATGTTATTCAGTCTCCAGTCTAATCAGTGGGGTGACTATGTTATTGACTTTCTGGTGTAACCAATGGGCTGACTCTATGTTATTGACTTTCTGGTCTAATCAGTGGGGTGACTCCATGTTATTCACTCTCCAGTCTAATCAGTGGGGTGACTATGTTATTGACTTTCTGGTGTAACCAATGGGCTAACTCTATGTTATTCACTTTCTGGTCTAATCAATGGGGTGACTCTGTTATTCACTCTCTGGTCTAATCAGTGGGGTGACTATGTTATTCACTCTCTGGTCTAATCAGTTGGGTGACCCTATGTTACTCACTTTCTGGTCTAATCAGTGGGGTGACTCTGTTATTCACTCTCTGGTCTAATTAGTGGGGTGACTATGTTATTCACTTTCTGGTCTAATCAGTGGGGTGACTATGTTATTCACTTTCTGGTCTTAACAGTGGGATGACTCTATGTTATTCACTTTCTGGTCTAATCAGTGGGGTGACTCTATATTATTCACTCTCCGGTCTAACCAATGGGGTGACTATGTTATTCACTTTCTGGTGTAACCAATGGGCTAACTCTATGTTATTCACTTTCTGGTCTAACCAGTGGGGTGACTATGTTATTCACTCTCCGGTCTAACCAGTGGGGTGACTATGTTATTCAGCCATGGTTCCATCCGTTCTGGAGGAGTTGCAATCTTCCTACGGGAGCCACCGGGCGACCGTCCAGGGGCATCAGGGTGTTCCAAGTAATAGTCCGACAGGAGGGCGGGGTCGGCGATGTAAGACCGGAGCACCCAGCTCTGGTCTTCTGGACCGTAGCCCTCCCAGTCCACCAGGTAACTGGAAGCCCCTTCCACAGCGGCGGACACGCAACAGCTTCCGGACCAGCCAGACCGGATCGCCGACCTGGAGTACACGGGGAGGAGGCGGGGCGAGGGCACTGACAGACACAGGCTTCAGCTTGGAAACATGAAACACGGGATGTGCACGAAGAGAAGGAGGGAGAGACAAACGCACCGCAGTGGGGTTGACGATCGTCTCCAGAGTGCAGGATCCCACGTAGCGAGCGGCGAGCTTGCGAGAGGTCGTCGGGATGGGGAGGTCCTTGGCCAGGAGCCAGACACGCTGACCAGGCTGGTAGACTGGGGCTGGGACGCGACGCCGGTTAGAGGAGCGTTGGGACTGGTCGTTGGCTCGCAGCAGGGCGGCACGAGCAGACCTCCACATGCGGCGGCATCAGCGGAGATGATCCCCGGCTGACGGGACCGCCACCTCAGTCTCTTGCTGGGGAAACATGGGGGGCTGGTAGCCCAGTGAACATTCAAAAGGAGACATTCCAGTGGCAGAGCTAGTCATGGTGTTGTGAGCATACTCAACCCAGGCCAGGTGCTTGCTCCAGGTCGAGGGGCTGCTAGTGGTCACACATCTCAGGGCAGACTCCAGGCTCTGGTTGGTGCGCTCCGCCTGTCCGTTTGTCTGAGGGTGGTAACCAGAAGAGAGACTGACCGTGGCCCCAATCCCCCTACAGAAGGCCTGCCACAACTGGGGAGAGAACTGGGGACCCCGGTCAGAAACAATGTCCAGGGGAATGCCATGGAGACGGACCACGTGAACAACCAGCAGTTCGGCGGAGGACGGGAGCGCCACGAAATGGGCCCGCTTGGAAAAACGGTCGACAATGGTGAGTATGACTGTGTTACCCTGAAACACCGGGAGTCCAGTCACGAAGTCCAGGGAGATGTGTGACCAGGGGCGACTGGGGACCGGGAGGGGACGCAGGAGGGCGATGGGAGGTCTTACTCCGGGCGCAGGTGATACACGACACCACAAACTCCCGAACGTCAGCCTCCATGGTAGGCCACCAGAAGCGCCGCCAGAGGGAGGACAGTGTCCTGGAAGCGCCAGGGTGCCAGGTGAAGCGGCCCCACTCGAGAACCCTGGAGCGGATCGGGGCAGGCACAAACAGACGGTTAAGGGGAACGTTACCAGGGCTGGGGTGAGTTCGCTGGGCGATCTTGACCAGAGAGTCGATGGCCCAGGTGACGACGCCCACAACATGGGTCGGAGGCAAGATGGTGTCCAGGGCACCCTCCTGGCTGCCATCCTTCGTAGACGCCCCCGGGTGGAGCCGAGAGAGAGCGCATCTGCTCTGGAATTCTGTGAGCCTGGACGATAGGACAGCATAAAATTGAATCGGCTGAAGAATTGCGCCCAGCGGTCACTCACCCGTTTAGCTGACCGGATGTACACCAGGTTCCGGTGGTCCGACCACACCAGGAAGGGATGCTCCGCCCCCTCGAGCCAGTGTCTCCATTCTGCCAGGGCGGTGTGGACGGCCAGCAGCTCCCGGTCGCCGACGTCATAGTTGCGCTCAGCTGGTGTGAGGCGCCGGGAGAAAAAGGCGCAGGGGTGCAGACGGTGTTCCTCTGCTGAGCGTTGCGAGAGGACCGCCCCCAACCCAGAGTCGTCCACCTCCACCACGAACTGGCGGGTAGGCGAGCACCGGGGCCTTGGAGAACCTCCTCTTGAGGTCTGTAAAGGCAGTCTGATCCTCCGGGGTCCAGTCAAACTGGCGGAGGGTGGAGGTGAGGGCTGAGAGGGGCGCGGCGATGCGGCTGTTGTCCTTGATGAACTTCCTGTAGAAGCCGGCAAAACCCAGGAAGCGTTGCAGCTCTGTGCCACTCTAACACTGCCTCGACCTTCTTAGGGTCGGTCCGAATGCGCCCCACCTCCACAATGTGGCCAAGGAACTCCAGTGAGGGGGTGTGAAAAGCGCACTTCTCCGCCTTGACAAACAGGCGGTTCTCCAGAAGGCGCTGCAACACCAGGCGAACGTGTTGGATGTGTTCGTTGAGAGAGCGGGAAAAACTAGAATGTCGTCCAAATAAACCACAACGAAAACATTGATCATGTCCCGGAGCACGTCATTAACAAGGGTCTGGAAAACTGCAGGGGCGTTTGTGAGGCCGAAAGGCATAACTAAATACTCGAAATGTCCCAGCGGCGTATTGAAAGCGGTCTTCCACTCGTCTCCTTCTCTGACGCGGATGAGATGGTAAGCACTGCGTAAGTCAAGCTTGGTAAAAATGGTGGCAGCAGAGAGGGGTTCAAACGTGGAGCTCATGAGGGGTAATGGATAGCGGTTCTTAACCGTGATGTCATTAAGTTGTCGGTAATCAATACAGGGGTGCAGCGTGCCATCCTTCTTACCAACAAAGAAGAATCCGGCCGCCATTGGGGAGTTGGAGGGGCGAATGATCCCGGAGGCGAGTGAGTCGGTGATGTACTCCTGCATGGCTTTCTTCTCCGGAAGGTTGATGTTATACAGCCTCCCGGGTGGAGTGCGGGCACCAGGGAGGAGCTCAATAGCGCAGTCGTAGGGGCGGTGTGGAGGGAGAGAGAGCGCCTCGGTTTTGCTGAAGGCAGCCGCAAGGTCATGATAAACCTCAGGCACGTCGGAGAGGTCTGGAGGAGGAGGCTCAGCCTTAGGAGCCCCAGGAGGATAGGAGGCAGAGCGGAGACAGTTCGCGTGGCACGCAACACTCCACCCGATGATCCGAGCGGAGGACCAGGCAATGTTGGGGTCATGCCTCTGCAACCAAGGCCTCCCGAGAACCAGTGGTGAGGAGGGAGCAGTGAACACAAGGAGGCGGATTGTCTCGACATGGTTGCCCAAGACAGTTAGCTTGAGAGGCTCAGTGGTGTGGGTGATGCGACAGAGAGCGCGTCCATCCAGCGAGCGGGTCTCAATAGGGGTCTCCAGCGGGGTGAGACTGATGCCAGCCTGCCGAGCTAGGGCCCCGTCGATGAAACTCCCATCGGCTCCAGAGTCGATAAAGGCGCCGATAGGCAGAGACGCAGGGAATAAAGGGGAGGGGGAAGGCTTGTTCTGGGGCAGAGTCATGCAGCTTACTAGGAGCCCCTTCCCTAGTACGCTCAGCCTTTTCGGCGTGTGGTACAGTCCCGAATGAAGTGTCCGGCCTGCCCACAGTACAAACAGCCGGCCTCGCATGCGCTGTTCGCGCTCAGCCCCGGTGAGGCGTGACCGAGCCATCTCCATGGGCTCCACCCCAGGCTCAGGTGGTCGTGGCGAGGGAGTGGGCGGAGCTGCTGGTGCTGGCTGGGGATCCCGGAGGTGACTGGGGGGTACCCCGGGGAGAGGTGAGGGACTGGCGCTGAGCTCGAGCGCGTTGGTCTCGCCTTGCCTGGAGACGTTGGTCCATATTCAGAGCCAGGCCGATTAACTCATTGCAGGTCGCCGGCCAGTCTCTAAAAAGTCCATCCTTGACCTCCTCGCTTAAGCCCCGCCTGTATGCACTCAGCAGGGCCTCGTCATTCCAACGGCACTCTGCGGCCAGGACTCGGAAATCGACGGTGTATTCGGCCACCGAACGAGAGCCCTGTTTGATGGTGTGGAGACGGGCGGTGGCGTCACAGTCACCAATGGGGTGATCGAACACACTCTTGAATTCCCTGAAAAAGGCTGCATAATCAGAAGACAGGGCGGGTTTCTGGTCTAAGGGTAGCCGTGGCCCATCTGAGAGCCTTACCCGTAAGCAGGGACACGATAAAGGCGACCTTAGCGCCGTCTGAGGTGTAACGGCTGGGCTGGTGGCGGAATACCAGCTCGCACTGGACTAAGAAACCACGGCAGAGCTCGAACTCACCCTCATAGGACTTCGGGGGGGGGGAGGGGGGGTTAGTTTGGGCTCTCTATGAGCGGGCCCGAGAACCGGAGCTGGGGCTGGCCGCGGAACGCATTTCGAATGGGTAGGGCCAAGAATGACGTGACGTCCCCCCCCCCCCCAAGCCACACTCGTAACGCATACTTTCATGACTGGTAGACATATAACAAACAACATAAGACTGGTGATTGATATCTTGGATCATTCAGAATTAATTACAGATAACAGCTTCATTCTTTTTTTAGATTTTTATAAAGCTTTTGATTCCATTAAACACAAATTCATATTTAAAGCACTTGACATTTTTGGTTTTGGGAATATGTTTAAAAAATCTGTCAAAACGTTATATGCAGGTGCAAATAGTTCAATCAAACTCCCATATGGCACTACTAAAAGATTTAACTTAAATCGTGGAATCCGTCAAGGTTGTCCGATCTCGGCATATCTCTTCCTTCTTCCTATGCAATTACTCTCCATTCATTTCAAAAACAGTGATGTATTGGGTCTCTCTATTGTTGGCAGAACACTGTCTATCACTCAACTTGCAGATGATACAACACTTTTTTAAAGGATACATTTCAAGTTGATAAAGCAATCAAAGTCATTAACTCTTTCTCAATGGCCTCCGGCCTTAAACTGCACAGATACTATTATTTCTGGGATCCCTGTGAAGCATAAGGTTAAATATCTTGGTATTATAATTGAAAAAGACCAAAGCTCCAGACTATCTGAAAATTTTAATCCACTTATAGCTTCAGTCCAACAGAGGTTTAACCTTTGGCTTCAAAGAGATTTGTCTATTACTGGAAGATCCTTGGTAGCTAAAGTTGAAGGCCTCTCCAGACTTATATATGCAGCTATGGCACTTGATGTCTCAAAAGACATATGCACTAAAATTGACAGAATATTATTTGAATTTATCTGGAAAAAAAGAATACATTATATTAAGAAGAATATCATGATAAATACTAAGTTATGTTCTGGTGGGATTAATTCTTTAGACTTCACCTCCTTAAACTCTTCTTTTAAAGTCAAATGGATCAAACTTTTCCTAAAAAGTCCCAACTCAATCTGGAATTTTATTACTGCCCATATATTTAATTCACTTGGAGGAATGCATTTTCTCCTAAGGTGCAATTACAATATTTATAAATTACCGATAAAAATGTCCAACTTTCATAGTCAACTTTTGTTATCCTGGTCAATGATGTACTCACACAATTTTTCTCCCCATAAATATTTCATTTGGAACAATCAAGATATTAGGTTTAAGAACAAATCTTTATATATTAAGAGATGGGTTGATAAAAAAATGTTACTTGTCAAATTACTGAATGCCAATGGTCAGCTTTTCACTTATGAAGAATGTCTCTCTGTATATGGTTTCCCTGTTACACCAAGAGAATATTCTATTGTATTTGATGCAATACCAGATGGAGTTAGAAGGTTATTGTTGTCTGCTCCTAAAGGTAAAAGTTGTACTATTCCAGGTTTAACTCCTGATGACATATATATTGGTAACTTGTGTCCTTTATTAAGTGATAAAGCCACTAATCAATGCGTTAGAAATATTATTCAGAGAGACATTGTTTCTAAACCTGCAGCCGTTTTCTACTGGAATAATATTTATAATGACATAGATTGGAGGAACACTTGGATTTTATCACGAAAATATTGTATTACAAAGAAGGTACGAGAAGTTACATTTAAACTGCTTCACAGATGTTATCCAGTCAAGTCCCTTCTTGTAAAATACAAGATTAATATTGACACACTCTGTTCCTTTTGTGGCAATGTGGATGAAACCATATGTCATTTATTTTGGGATTGTACCTACTCTCATGTTTTTTGGATTGATCTAAATAATCTCAAATAACAAAATTGACTCTTCTTGTAAACTGGACATCCAACATGTTTTATTTGGTCTGTCACAAAATGAGGAAATAAGTTCAGAAAAAAATGTATATTATCAACCTTCTATTAATATTTGCTAAATTTCATAGTCATTGTACCAAATTTGCACACCAGCGTCCAAACATTAGTGTATTCAAAGCACTTCTTTCGTCCTATTTAGGATCTTTAAAAGAATGTATGAATCCTAAAGCCAGCAAAACCAGAAGACTATGTGAAGAATATAATTTAACTTAAATCCTCTATCTCGAGCTTTTTTATTTTGTATTTTCTTTATGGATGTGTACATTTTAAAATGATTTATATTTTTGTAACTATTTTTTGTCCTATTGTGATGTAATATTTTCTTGTTTATATGTTTTGTTCAATAAAAAAAGAAAAAAAAACTCGTAACGCATACCTTTATTTATTATCACCGTTTTTATTTATCCTGATTATAGCCTACACTTGAGTCACAATCAAATAGTATAATCAGTATGATTAGAAAGCATAAATCATTTGACACGTCAAGTCCAGTTGCATAGGGTTAAAAAACGTCAACGCTCACCACCCCGTGTTAAACGTCCCCAGAGAAGTTCCCCCGTCTCTCGTTGTGCTGGATGACGTCACTGGCGAGACCATCCACATTGGCCACAGCATCCCTGAGTGTGTGGCTGCACGTCAAGTCATTGAGTCTCCTTTGAGTCATTGTTGACCTTAGATACGTCTTCATACGACGAAGGGTTGAGGAAGACCTCTGGGCGCTGGCAGTGGACACGGGAACTGTATAGAGCAGTTGTCCGCAGCAGCCTGTGGGCATGTGGCGACAGGCTCATAACGCGGAGGGTAGCGGCGGCAGAGGGGCCAGTTGGAGCAGCGACAGGTAGACATTCTACTTCCGGTTCCTCACAGGGCTCACTCGGGGCTGGAGTGACGGTGGTTGTCTCAGCTACCTTGCTTAACTTTGACCCGAAGAAATCAGTTATTGTTCGACGCTTCATCGTTCATTTTAACGTTACTATTGCTTATTAAAGTGTAGCGAACACACGAGCAGGTAGCCTACTTACATAGAGCGCTGGTATTTTGTTCCGTGAAATTCACGTCCGTGTGACGCTAAGCTCACGTGACACAAACAACCAATCACTCATCAGGAAACAGAGTTTGTTGCTTGTGATAGGCTACGTACTGTACGTAGGCTTACAGCTAGTGGAAATTAGCCCGGGAAGCGCGCAAAAGTGCAATACATTAAGAATGTCACGTCTTTGCGATTTGAATTTTTACACATGTTTATGTTTGATGCACGCCAAAGTAGGTATGGCCACGGCCCTACTGGCCATACCGGTTGGGGCAGGTTGGTCCGCTTGAGGCGCGGGTTGCGGTGGGCTTACCGTCACGTCCAGGCGATCCAGCCGAGCGAGGACCTGAGTGAAGGCGGCGGTGAGACGGTTCTCCAGCGCCGTCATCTGTGTGTCCTGTTGTTGGACTGCTGCGTTGAGTCCTACGATGAGCGGAGGATCGCCAGATCCGCTGGGAGTAGCCGCCGGAGTTTCTGCTGGACCCGGTTCCATCGTGGCCAGATTGTACTATTGTACGTCGGAAAGGAACCAGTGCAGGGGTCTGGCAGGGTCAAGCCCGTAGGCACGTTTATTTCTGTTCAGGGAGGGGAAATGCGGGATGTGTGTGGTGCCACTAGAGTCCTGGATGTGGGGTGTGTAAAAGACTATGTGTTTGTGTGCTGGGCGAGTGTGGTGCGTGTGTGCAGGAATGTAAATGACTGGAGGGTGCTTGTGCGTGCTGGTGAAGCGCAAGTCCAGGAGTAGGGGTTCTGCGGGAGGCAGCGTGGGAGCACAAGGGAGGGGTCCGAGGAATACAAGGGACGCGAGGAAGACGGAGCCCGAGAAGCACCGGGGTTCTGGGAGGATGGGGGGGAGAGAGACACGTCATTAGACTCAGGAATCACAACGCAGGAATTGCAGGAGAAAAACACCGCCAAAGAGTCTAGCGATCTACTGGGTAACTACCGTACTAGATGGCACAATCTGGCACGTCAGCGTCCTCTCTTATAGCTGGCTGCAGATTGGCTTCAGGTGCGCTGATCACCGATGAGCCTCTGGTGCGTAGCTGCGCTCTCAACGAGCGCGCTGATTGAACCCTGCCGGTAGACTTAGGCGGAGACGCGCCTTGCGTCTGGACCACAACAGAATGTTCAGAATAATGTTACAAAGTGTAAAGCTATATTAAACAGCTGGTTACAGAGGGACATTACTCTGTTTGGGAGGTCTCTACTCACCAAAGTAGAGAGTCTCTCTAGATGTATTTATCCTGCTTGCTCATTGGCTATTTCATCGAGAATGATTAAATCCATAAACCAAACTAATTTCAATTTTATTTGGAAAAAACAAGTGTCATTATATCAGGAAAAGGGACCTCTTGAAAAGTTATGAAAACGGGGGGTTGAATGAAATTGATTTTGACATTATGAATGGTATGCTTAAACTGAAGTGGCTGAAAGCCTTTGTCATAGATGAGACTGGGTTTTGCCACGCCATTTCTAATGCAATCTTTAACAAGTTGGGAGGAATTGCTTTTCTTTTGAACTGTGATTTTGAACTGTCCAAGATATCGTTACGTTTATCCGCCTTTCATAAACAAGTTTTGCAATATTGGAAACTGGTGTTTAAACACAACTTTACCCCCCATGACCATCAACTCTGACCTTGTCCTCTTGCTAGAAGGACAGAAGGGAACAGTTGAAAGAAAACTGGAGAACAAGGGAGCCATCATTTACAGCTATGGTGTAGAGAGATTTGGGGTAAAGAAGAAGACACCGAGTAGGCAGAAAGACCCTTCAACCCAGCCCAATTCCAGGAGGCAGTGGGAAATTGACAGGTTGGTGAAGGAGAGAAGACAACTGAGGAAGCAGTGGATGAAGGTCACAGACGGAGAGAGGGTTGAGCTAGATGCACTGCAGGCTAAATAAAGCAGCGTTAGACAAAGCTGCGAAGAGCAGAGCACCTCAGACGACAGCATAAGAGGAAAGAACGGGCTAGGACTCGTTTCTACAGCAACCCTTACAGCTTTGTCAAGACCCTTTTTTGACAGCGAGAAGAATGGGAGCATCACAGTGCCCATACGAGATCTGGAAGAGCACCTAAAGAAGACCTACTCTGATGACCGGAGACACGAGCCAGTCACCATCCCGGATGACATGCCACCAATTTACCCACCTGACCACCATATGGACACAAGACCCCCCACATGAAGCGAGGTGGAGAGGACGGTAAAGCAGGTAAGATCAACGTAGGCTCCTGGGCCCAATGATATTCAGTACAGACTTTATAACAACACTCCTGGAGTCCTGAAATACCTCTGGAAGCTGAAGAAAGTGGCATTGTAGAAAAGAGTCATACCCAGGGCATGGCGAAGAGCAGGAGGCATTCTGATCCCGAAGGAGAAGAACGCTTCCTGCATCAGCCAGTTTTGCCAGATCAGCCTTCTAAATGTGGAGGGAAAGATCTTCTTTAGCGTGATTGCCCAAAGGCTCTCCACATTCCTGCAAAGAAACAACTTTGTCGATACGTCAATGCAGAAAGCCGGGATCCATGGCTTCTCAGGATGTCTGGAGCATGCTAATATCATCTGGCACCAGATACAAGCTGCCAAGAAAGAATGGAGAGACCTGCACGTGGGTTTCTTAGACCTCGCCAACACTTTTGGGTGGGTTCCTCACAAGATCCTGTGGACGGCGTTTGATTTTTTTCCACGTCCCCAAAAACCTCACAGAGTTGGTTAAGACCTATTTTCAGGATCTCCAGGAATTCGTCACAACACAGAACACCACCACCACTTGGCAACATCTGGAAATAGGCGTGATGGCGGGCTGCACTATTTTCCCTCTAGCATTCACCATGGCAATGGAGTTTGTCATCCGTGCATCTCGATGGGTGGTGGGAAGCGAAAGGTCCAGGAATGGCCTGTGTCTTCCACCAATCTGGGCGTACATGGATGACTTGACCACCATAGCAACAACGAAACCATGCAGCAGGCGCCTGCTGCAGAAACTCCAGGAGAACATCAAGTGGGCACAAATAGAATTTAAACCAAGCAAATCCCGCAGCATCTCCATTGTTAAAGGCCAATTAATAGGTGAACGGTTCTACATCAGCGATGAACCAATCCCCACAGTCCGGGAGAAGCCCATCAAGAGCCTCAGATGGTGGTACAATGCAGACTTCAAAGACACCCAGCAACTGGAGCAACTTCGTCAGGATACAATCAGCGGCCTCAGGCAAATCAACAGCACTGCGCTGCCCGGTAAGTTGAAGCTCTGGTGCTTTCAGTTTGGGCTGCTACCCCGACTCATGTGGCTAATAACCATATACGAGGTCTCACTATCTCATGCCAATCACTTGGAGAGGCTAGTGAACTCGCAGGTGAGGAAGGGGCTTGGACTGCCAAAGTGCCTCAGCAGTCTTGGACTCTATGGCAATGGAGCCCTCGCACTGCCTATTTCCAGCCAGGTTGAGGAATTCAAATCTGCCAAAGTGAAGCTGGACATGTCCCTCACAGAATCCTGAGACCCGGTAGTGAGAGGAGTTACTCCAACCCTAGCAACAGGGAAGAAATGGATCCCAGCTGCAGCTGGACTGGAGGCGAAATCTGCCCTCCGCCACCGAGACGTAGTAGGCCATGTTCAACAAGGCAGAGGCGGCCTTGGCCTGGGAACAAAAACACCTACCTGGCAAAAAGCAACTACTACCAAACGGCCAACTATGGTGGTTGAGGAGGTTCGCCAACAGGAAGAAGCAGCCAGATGTGCTAAAGCCGTAGCACAAGCCAAACAGGGTCGCTGGATGAGGTGGGAGGGTGTTGAAAAGAGGAAACTCACATGGAGTGAGCTCTGGAGCATGGAATCAAACAGGCTGAGCTTCATCATCAAAGCCACATATGATGTCCTGCCCTCTCCCACAAATCTAAATCTCTGGTTTGGAGAGAATCCATCTTGCTCCCTGTGTACAGCCCCAGCAACCCTCAAGTACATCTTGGTTGGCTGCAAGACCAGCTTTACCGAAGACAGATACACCTGGCGACACAATCAGGTGCTCAGGTGCTTGGCAGCTGAACTCAAGCGCAAGAGGGTTTCCATCAATGCCCAACCCTTCAACAACCAGGAAGGGCCCCGGCGTTTTCCAGCTTTCGTTCGTGAGGGGGATCAACTGAAGGCCAACCCTTCACTTCCCAACGTAGGCTCACTAAACTCAGCCAGGGATTGGGAAATGCGGGTGGATTTAGGCCAGAAGCTCATCTTCCCGACAGAGATCGCAATAACCACCTTGTGACCAGACCTCGTCCTCTGGTCCAATTCTTGCCAGCTCACTTACATCATTGAGCTGACAGTCCCCTGGGAGGATGCAGTCGATGAAGCGTACGAGCGTAAGAAGCTGCGGTACGCCAACCTAGCAGCAGAAGCAGAGGACAGAGGCTGGAAGGTGAAGGTGCGCCCTGTGGAGGTGGGTTGTAGGGGCTTTGTTACCAGTTCCACAGCAAAACTCCTGAGGGAACTAGGAGACAGGGGGCAGGCCCAAAGGAGAGTGATCAAAGAGCTAGCCAACACTGCTGAGAGGACTAGCCACTGGATCTGGATCAAAAGGAGAGACGCCGTCTGGGCTGCCAGGGTGAACAGCTAACCACAGGAAACACACCCAGGACCGATCAACCTGTGGTGGGCCTGCCTCAGTGGAGGCTGTCTTGTGATAAAAGGCCGAAACACCCTGTGATGCTGAGGTACACAACTGACGATGTGTGCTGGTGGTGGCGATGTCACCTTGGTAGTCATCTCCAGTTTATCTCCCACCGAAACTGTTGCAGTGCAAACACTAGGGATTTTAACAACCAGTCCTTTATTGAATCCTGAACACAGAGGAAACGGGTTATATTCCCTGAACACAGAGGAAACTCTATGTAGGTGAAAAATGGGCTGAACCAAACTAAAGAGGGTAACACAACACTGGTCGTGTCTGTGAATGTTCTCATTCATCCAGGTCATGGTTATCCAAAGGAGTTGAATCAAGTGCAACTGGACTTGGTATAATATATCCGTGAAGACGTTTCGCCTCTCATCCAAGAGGCTTCCTCCGTTCATGCCTTTCTGACTAGACTAGCTTGGTCTAGTCAGAAAGGCAGGAACGGAGGAAGCTTCTTGGATGAGAGGCGAAACGTCTTCACGGATATATACCAAGTCCAGTTGTACTTGGTTCAACTCCTTTGGACAACACTGGTCATGATTGTTTGCTAAGTGCTCTGTAATGTTTCTCCAAAAAGTTGCTGCTGGCATTTGGGCTCTTCTTTTTCTTGGTACTGAGTCATTAATTTTTAATGGGCCCACATTTATCATGGGATATTTTAATTGTGCTTATCCCTTCGAATTTCCCTACAGGGATCAATGGAGTATATCAAAAGAAAAAATAAAAGAAATTAAAAAGTTAAAAAAAAATCCCTCTGAAAATGCACCATGTCACTCAGTTAGCTGGCTTAATATTGGTTGACCAGTAATGAATGATACGCAACACGATATGATATGATATGATATAATATATGATATATGATGTTTTATGTGATATGATATGATGTTTTATGATATGATTAGATATGATAGGATATGATATGCTATGATATATGATGTGATGATGTTATTTGATATGATATGATACAATGTTTTATGATATGTTTAGATATGATAGGATATGATATGATATATGATATGACTATGTTATTTGATATGATATGACATGATGTTTTATGATATGACATGATATTGTTTTATGATATGATATGATATGATGCTTTATGATATGGTATGATATTGTGTTTTATGATTATATGATATGATATGATGTTTTATGATATGGTATGATATTATGTTTTATGATATGATATGATGTTTTATGATATGGTATGATATTATGTTTTATGATATGATATGATGTTTTATGATATGGTATGATATTATGTTTTATGATATGATATGATGTTTTATGATATGGTATGATATTATGTTTTATGATATGATATGATGTTTTATGATATGGTATGATATTATGTTTTATGATATGATGATATGATATGATATGATATGATATTATGTTTTATCATATGGTATGATACTGTTTTTTGATATGATATGATGTTTTATGATATGATATGATATGATACATGATATAATATGATATATGATATGATATGATATGATATGGTATGATATGCTATATGATGTGATATGATAAGATATGCTATATGATCTGATATGATGATATTATTTGATATAATATGTTATGATGTTTTATGATATGATATGATGTTTTATGGTATGATATGTATGATTTGATATGATATGATATTATGTTTTATGATATGGTATGATATGCTATATGATATGATGTGATATGATAAGATATGCTATATGATCTGATATGATGATATTATTTGATATAACATGTTATGATGTTTTATGATATGATATGATGTTTTATGGTATATGTATGATTTGATATGATATGATGTATGATATGATATGATATTATGTTTCATGATATGGTATGATATGATGTTTTATGATATAAAATGTTATGTTGTTTTATGATATGATATGATGTTTTACGGTATGACATGTATGATATGATATGATATATGATATGATATGATATGATATTATGTTTTACGATATGGTATGATATGATGTTTTATGATATATGATGTTTTATAATATATGATATGATATAATATGATGATATTATTTGATATAACATGTTATGATGTTTTATGATATGATATGATGTTTTATGATATGATATTATGTTTTATGATATGGTATGATA
>NC_079225.1:3145784-3155784 GCF_029633865.1 Lampris incognitus
CACCATACAACAGATAGAAGACATAATTTATCTGGTAATGTGTCACCATACAACAGATAGAAGACATACTTTATCCGGTAATGTGTCACCATACAACAGATAGAAGACATAATTTATCCGGTAATGTGTCACCATACAACAGATAGAAGACATAATTTATCCGTAATGTGTCACCATACAACAGATAGAAGACATAATTTATCTGGTAATGTGTCACCATACAACACATAGAAAACATAATTTATCCGGTAATGTGTCACCATACAACACATAGAAAACATAATTTATCCGGTAATGTGTCACCATACAACAGATAGAAAACATAATTTATCTGGTAATGTGTCACATTACAACAGATAGAAAACATAATTTATCTGGTAATGTGTCACCATACAACAGATAGAAAACATAATTTATCTGGTAATGTATCACCATACAACAGATAGAAGACATAATTTATCCGGTAATGTGTCACCATACAACAGATAGAAGACATAATTTTATCCGGTAATGTGTCACCATACAACAGATAGAAGACATAATGTATCTGGTAATGTGTCACCATACAACAGATAGAAGATATAATGTATCTTGGTAATGTGTCACCATACAACAGATATAGAACATAATGTGTCTGGTAATGTGTCACCTATACAACAGATAGAAGACATAATTTATCCGGTAATGTGTCACCATACAACAGATAGAAAACATAATGTATGTGGTAATGTGTCACCATACAACAGATAGAAAAGATAATTTATCTGGTAATGTGTCACCATACAACAGATATAGAATATAATGTATCTGGTAATGTGTCACCATACAACAGATATAGAACATAATGTATCTGGTAATGTGTCACCATACAACAGATAGAAAACATAATGTATCTGGTAATGTGTCACCATACAACAGATAGAAAACATAATTTATCCGGTAATGTGTCACCATACAACAGATAGAAAACATAATGTATCTGGTAATGTGTCACCATACAACAGATAGAAAACATAATTTATCTGGTAATGTGTCACCATACAACAGATAGAAAACATAATTTATCCGGTAATGTGTCACCATACAACAGATAGAAAACATAATGTATATGGTAATGTGTCACCATACAACAGATAGAAAACATAATTTATCTGGTAATGTGTCACCATACAACAGATAGAAGACATAATGTATCTGGTAATGTGTCACCATACAACATATATAGAACATAATGTATCTGGTAATGTGTCACCATACAACAGATAGAAAACATAATTTATCTGGTAATGTGTCACCATACAACAGATAGAAAACATAATTTATCTGGTAATGTGTCACCATACAACAGATAGAAAACATAATTTATCCGGTAATGTGTCACCATACAACAGATAGAAAACATAATGTATCTGGTAATGTGTCACCATACAACAGATAGACAACATAATTTATCTGGTAATGTATCACCATACAACAGATAGAAAACATAATTTATCTGGTAATGTGTCACCATACAACAGATAGAAAACATAATGTATCTGGTAATGTGTCACCATACAACAGATAGAAAACATAATTTATCTTGTAATGTGTCACCATACAACAGATAGAAGACATAATTTATCTGGTAATGTGTCACCATACAACAGATAGAAGACATACTTTATCCGGTAATGTGTCACCATACAACAGATAGAAGACATAATTTATCCGGTAATGTGTCACCAAACAACAGATAGAAGACATAATTTATCCGGTAATGTGTCACCATACAACAGATAGAAGACATAATTTATCTGGTAATGTGTCACCATACAACAGATAGAAAACATAATTTATCCGGTAATGTGTCACCATACAACACATAGAAAACATAATTTATCCGGTAATGTGTCACCATACAACAGATAGAAAACATAATTTATCTGGTAATGTGTCACCATACAACAGATAGAAAACATAATTTATCTGGTAATGTGTCACCATACAACAGATAGAAAAAATAATTTATCTGGTAATGTGTCACCATACAACAGATAGAAAACATAATTTATCTGGTAATGTATCACCATACAACAGATAGAAGACATGATTTATCCGGTAATGTGTCACCATACAACAGATAGAAGACATAATTTATCCGGTAATGTGTCACCATACAACAGATAGAAGACATAATGTATCTGGTAATGTGTCACCATACAACAGATAGAAGACATAATGTATCTGGTAATGTGTCACCATACAACAGATATAGAACATAATGTATCTGGTAATGTGTCACCATACAACAGATAGAAAACATAATGTATCTGGTAATGTGTCACCATACAACAGATAGAAAACATAATTTATCTGGTAATGTGTCACCATACAACAGATAGAAAACATAATTTATCTGGTAATGTGTCACCATACAACAGATAGAAAACATAATGTATCTGGTAATGTGTCACCATACAACAGATAGAAAACATAATGTATCTGGTAATGTGTCACCATACAACAGATAGAAAACATAATTTATCTGGTAATGTGTCACCATACAACAGATAGAAAACATAATTTATCTGGTAATGTGTCACCATACAACAGATAGAAGACATAATGTATCTGGTAATGTGTCACCATACAAAAGATATAGAACATAATGTATCTGGTAATGTGTCACCATACAACAGATAGAAAACATAATTTATCTGGTAATGTGTCACCATACAACAGATAGAAAACATAATTTATCCGGTAATGTGTCACCATACAACAGATAGAAAACATAATGTATCTGGTAATGTGTCACCATACAACAGATAGAAAACATAATTTATCTTGTAATGTGTCACCATACAACAGATAGAAGACATAATTTATCTGGTAATGTGTCACCATACAACAGATAGAAGACATACTTTATCCGGTAATGTGTCACCATACAACAGATAGAAGACATAATTTATCCGGTAATGTGTCACCAAACAACAGATAGAAGACATAATTTATCCGGTAATGTGTCACCATACAACAGATAGAAGACATAATTTATCTGGTAATGTGTCACCATACAACACATAGAAAACATAATTTATCCGGTAATGTGTCACCATACAACAGATAGAAAACATAATTTATCTGGTAATGTGTCACCATACAACAGATAGAAAACATAATTTATCCGGTAATGTGTCACCATACAACAGATAGAAAACATAATGTATCTGGTAATGTGTCACCATACAACAGATAGAAAACATAATGTATCTGGTAATGTGTCACCATACAACAGATAGAAAACATAATGTATCTGGTAATGTGTCACCATACAACAGATAGAAAACATAATTTATCTGGTAATGTGTCACCATACAACAGATAGAAAACATAATTTATCCGGTAATGTGTCACCATACAACAGATAGAAAACATAATGTATATGGTAATGTGTCTCCATACAACAGATAGAAAACATAATGTATCTGGTAATGTGTCACCATACAACAGATATACAACATAATTTATCTGGTAATGTATCACCATACAACAGATAGAAAACATAATTTATCTGGTAATGTGTCACCATACAACAGATAGAAAACATAATGTATCTGGTAATGTGTCACCATACAACAGATAGAAAACATAATTTATCTTGTAATGTGTCACCATACAACAGATAGAAAACATAATTTATCCGGTAATGTGTCACCATACAACAGATAGAAAACATAATTTATCTGGTAATGTGTCACCATACAACAGATAGAAAACATAATGTATCTGGTAATGTGTCACCATACAACAGATAGAAAACATAATGTATCTGGTAATGTGTCACCATACAACAGATATACAACATAATTTATCTGGTAATGTGTCACCATACAACAGATAGAAAACATAATTTATCTGGTAATGTGTCACCATACAACAGATAGAAAACATAATTTATCTGGTAATGTGTCACCATACAACAGATAGAAAACATAATTTATCCGGTAATGTGTCACCATACAACAGATAGAAAACATAATGTATCTGGTAATGTGTCACCATACAACAGATAGAAAACATAATTTATCCGGTAATGTGTCACCATACAACAGATAGAAAACATAATGTATATGGTAATGTGTCACCATACAACAGATAGAAAACATAATTTATCCGGTAATGTGTCACCATACAACAGATAGAAGACATAATGTATCTGGTAATGTGTCACCATACAACAGATATAGAACATAATGTATCTGGTAATGTGTCACCATACAACAGATAGAAAACATAATTTATCTGGTAATGTGTCACCATACAACAGATAGAAAACATAATTTATCTGGTAATGTGTCACCATAAAACAGATAGAAAACATAATTTATCCGGTAATGTGTCACCATACAACAGATAGAAAACATAATGTATCTGGTAATGTGTCACCATACAACAGATATACAACATAATTTATCTGGTAATGTATCACCATACAACAGATAGAAAACATAATTTATCTGGTAATGTGTCACCATACAACAGATAGAAAACATAATGTATCTGGTAATGTGTCACCATACAACAGATAGAAAACATAATTTATCTTGTAATGTGTCACCATACAACAGATAGAAAACATAATTTATCTGGTAATGTGTCACCATACAACAGATAGAAAACATAATTTATCTGGTAATGTGTCACCATACAACAGATAGAAAACATAATGTATCTGGTAATGTGTCACCATACAACAGATAGAAAACATAATGTATCTGGTAATGTGTCACCATACAACAGATATACAACATAATTTATCTGGTAATGTGTCACCATACAACAGATAGAAAACATAATTTATCTGGTAATGTGTCACCATACAACAGATAGAAAACATAATGTATCTGGTAATGTGTCACCATACAACAGATAGACAACATAATTTATCTGGTAATGTGTCACCATACCACAGATAGAAAACATAATGTATCTGGTAATGTGTCACCATACAACAGATAGAAAACATAATTTATCTTGTAATGTGTCACCATACAACAGATAGAAAACATAATTTATCTGGTAATGTGTCACCATACAACAGATAGAAAACATAATTTATCTGGTAATGTGTCACCATACAACAGATAGAAAACATAATGTATCTGGTAATGTGTCACCATACAACAGATAGAAAACATAATGTATCTGGTAATGTGTCACCATACAACAGATATACAACATAATTTATCTGGTAATGTGTCACCATACAACAGATAGAAAACATAATTTATCTGGTAATGTGTCACCATACAACAGATAGAAAACATAATGTATCTGGTAATGTGTCACCATACAACAGATAGACAACATAATTTATCTGGTAATGTGTCACCATACAACAGATAGAAAACATAATGTATCTGGTAATGTGTCACCATACAACAGATAGAAAACATAATGTATCTGGTAATGTGTCACCGTACAACAGATAGAAAACATAATGTATCTGGTAATGTGTCACCATACAACAGATAGACAACATAATTTATCTGGTAATGTGTCACCATACAACAGATAGAAGACACAATGTATCCGGTAATGTGTCACCATACAACAGCAGGAGGGTTGATGTGTGGCCATGTCACAAATGTAAGAACTGCTACAGACGCCATGCTGGAGCTCCAGATGAGTCACGGACTTGTTGGCTAGCAGCGCTGCCCGTCTCTCATTACACTTGTTAGCGCTACACAACTGCTTTATCTTTTAATTTGTGCCGTGCTGACAGCAGCTACATTCAAGATGGCAAAGTTCAGTTTTGGTAAATATCTTAGCACACATTTTGATGCTTAAATGAGGATCCAAAATGGATTTTACTTCCGTTATAAAGACTAAGAATAGATGCTCTATAGGGTGTAGTGACAAGAGGGCGGTTTGTGTCTCTCATGCAACGCAGGTATCGTAATCTTAAGTACTCCTAAATCAGGATTTCAACCCTCTCGTCTCTATTTAAACCCACGAGTTGTGTGAGTTTAATGTTAGAATTAAAGTGTTTGAAACCGGTGATGTTAAGGTTAGAATTTAAGGCCGGCATCGTCATGTGTAAAGTTGGTGGAAGGTTTAAGGTGTGTGTGTGCGTGAGATTTATAACCAGCGTATAACCAGCTGAAGTAAGCCTGAGGAGTTCGTGCTTTGCAGCCAGGCGATCACACACTAACACAGCACTTCCCACCGTGTCTGCGGCGCCTGGACCTTGGCTGTGTGCAGCGGGATCTGATTGGAAGCTTTAGTAGCTCACCTGGACACTGCTGCCTCTATTGGCATATTCATCAGATAACTCATGAATATTAATGAACTGGCTGCGGGCGCAGTGGGTGCCCAGTGGCTGCAGGGCATTGTGGGAAATTAGCCGCATCACTAATTGTGATCCGCCGCCCCTTGAGTCTGTCAATCAAATCAGGGAAGATGAGACTTTGGGGGGCACCTGTAGCTCCAAATATGTATGCTTGCAGAGATTCGGAGAGACAGAGGGAAGCGAAAACGACAGCGGGGAGACAGAGAGTGAGAGCGAGAGCGAGAGCGAGAGAGAGAGAGAGAGAGAGAGAGAGAGAGAGAGAGAGAGAGAGAGAGAGAGAGAGAGAGAGAGAGAGAGAGAGAGAGAGAGAGAGAGAGAGATAGAGAGAGAGATAGCCGCCTGTGGAGATATGTGCGTATCCTAGGCCACAATAACACTATGTTACCATGGCAACCTCTACCATCAGAACTCACAAGGCTAAAGCCTGGGATCTCAGAAAGAGAGAGAGAGAGAGAGAGAGAGAGAGAGAGAGAGAGAGAGAGAGAGAGAGATATGAAGTCAGAATGAGAAATAAAATGAGCCATGGAAATAGATAACAGAAAGAAGGGAAGGCAACATCTATACACCGATCTATCTATCTATCTATCTATCTATCTATCTATCTATCTATCTATCTATCTATCTATCTATCTATCTATCTATCTATCTATCTATCTATCTATCTATCTATCTATCCACCGATCGATCGATCGATCTATCTATCTATCTATCTATCTATCTATCTATCTATCTATCTATCTATCTATCTATCTATCTATCTATCTATCTATCTATCTATCTATCTATCTATCTATCTATCTATCTATCTATCTATCTATCTATCTGTTGATCTATCTATCTATCTATCTATCTATCTATCTATCTATCTATCTATCTATCTATCTATCTATCTATCTATCCACCGATCGATCGATCTATCTATCTATCTATCTATCTATCTATCTATCTATCTATCTATCTATCTATCTATCTATCTATCTATCTATCTATCTATCTATCTATCTATCTATCTATCTGTTGATCTATCTATTGTAGAATGGAACATTTGCATGCAGGGTGTATAAGACAGACTAAGTACTTGCAGGATGTATAAGACAAAGTAAGCAGTTGCAGGTTATATAAGACAGAGTAAATACATGCAGGATGTATAAGACAGAGTAAGTACATGTAGGGTGTATAAGACAGAGTAAGTATGTGCAGGGTGTATAAGACAGACTAAGTACTTGCAGGATGTATAAGACAAAGTAAGCAGTTGCAGGTTATATAAGACAGAGTAAGTATGTGCAGGGTGTATAAGACAGAGTAAGTACATGTAGGGTGTATAAGACAGAGTGGGTACCGGCAGTGTGTATAAGACAGAGTAAATATGTGCAGTGTGTATAAGACAGAATAATTACTTGCAGGGTGTATATGACAGAATAGTACTTGCAGGGTGTATAAGACAGAGTAAGTACGTGCAGGGTGTATAAGACAGAGTAAATACATGCAGGGTGTATAAGACAGAGTAAATACATGCAGGGTGTATAAGACAGAGTAAATACATGCAGGGTGTATAAGACAGAGTAAGTATGTGCAGGGTGTATAAGACAGAGTAAATACATGCAGGGTGTATAAGACAGAGTAAGTATATGCAGGGTGTATAAGACAGAGTAAGTACATGCAGGGTGTATAAGACAGAGTAAGTATGTGCAGGGTGTATAAGACAGAGTAAATACGTGCAGGGTGTATAAGACAGAGTAAGTATGTGCAGGGTGTATAAGACAGAGTAAATACATGCAGGGTGTATAAGACAGAGTAAATACATGCAGGGTGTATAAGACAGAGTAAGTACATGCAGGGTGTATAAGACAGAGTAAGTACACGCAGGGTGTATAAGACAGAGTAAGTACATGCAGGGTGTATAAGACAGAGTAAGTACATGCAGGGTGTATAAGACAGAGTAAGTACATGCAGGGTGTATAAGACAGAGTAAGTACATGCAGGGTGTATAAGACAGAGTAAGTACACGCAGGGTGTATAAGACAGAGTAACTACGTGCAGGGTGTATAAGACAGAGTAAGTACATGCAGGGTGTATAAGACAGAGTAAGTACATGCAGGGTGTATAAGACAGAGTAAGTACATGCAGGGTGTATAAGACAGAGTAAGTATGTGCAGGGTGTATAAGACAGAGTAAGTACACACAGGGTGTATAAGACAGAGTAAATACATGCAGGGTGTATAAGACAGAGTAAGTATGTGCAGGGTGTATAAGACAGAGTAAATACATGCAGGGTGTATAAGACAGAGTAAGTACATGCAGGGTGTATAAGACAGAGTAAGTATGTGCAGGGTGTATAAGACAGAGTAAGTATGTGCAGGGTGTATAAGACAGAGTAAGTACATGCAGGGTGTATAAGACAGAGTAAGTACATGCAGGGTGTATAAGACAGAGTAAGTACATGCAGGATGTATAAGACAGAGTAAGTATATGCAGGGTGTATAAGACAGAGTAAGTACATGCAGGGTGTATAAGACAGAGTAAGTACATGCAGGGTGTATAAGACAGAGTAAATACATGCAGGGTGTATAAGACAGAGTAAATACATGCAGGGTGTATAAGACAGAGTAAGTATGTGCAGGGTGTATAAGACAGAGTAAGTACATGCAGGGTGTATAAGACAGAGTAAGTACATGCAGGGTGTATAAGACAGAGTAAGTACATGCAGGGTGTATAAGACAGAGTAAGTACATGCAGGGTGTATAAGACAGAGTAAATACATGCAGGGTGTATAAGACAGAGTAAATACATGCAGGGTGTATAAGACAGAGTAAGTATGTGCAGGGTGTATAAGACAGAGTAAGTACATGCAGGGTGTATAAGACAGAGTAAGTACATGCAGGGTGTATAAGACAGAGTAAGTATGTGCAGGGTGTATAAGACAGAGTAAATACATGCAGGGTGTATAAGACAGAGTAAATACATGCAGGGTGTGTAAGACAGAGTAAGTATGTGCAGGGTGTATAAGACAGAGTAAATACATGCAGGGTGTATAAGACAGAGTAAGTATATGCAGGGTGTATAAGACAGAGTAAGTATGTGCAGGGTGTATAAGACAGAGTAAATACATGCAGGGTGTATAAGACAGAGTAAGTACATGCAGGGTGTATAAGACAGAGTAAGTACATGCAGGGTGTATAAGACAGAGTAAATACATGCAGGGTGTATAAGACAGAGTAAATACATGCAGGGTGTATAAGACAGAGTAAGTATGTGCAGGGTGTATAAGACAGAGTAAGTACATGCAGGGTGTATAAGACAGAGTAAGTACATGCAGGGTGTATAAGACAGAGTAAGTATGTGCAGGGTGTATAAGACAGAGTAAATACATGCAGGGTGTATAAGACAGAGTAAATACATGCAGGGTGTATAAGACAGAGTAAGTATATGCAGGGTGTATAAGACAGAGTAAGTATGTGCAGGGTGTATAAGACAGAGTAAATACATGCAGGGTGTATAAGACAGAGTAAGTATGTGCAGGGTGTATAAGACATATTAAGTACATGCAGGGTGTATAAGACAGAGTAAATACATGCAGGGTGTATAAGACAGAGTAAATACATGCAGGGTGTATAAGACAGAGTAAATACATGCAGGGTGTATAAGACAGGGTAAATACAT
>NC_079225.1:3158284-3168284 GCF_029633865.1 Lampris incognitus
CACACACAATGTTAACATTACTTACCTCATATGTCTATGTAATTGTGGTGTTTTTGCGGTGGATTGTGGTTCTGTTGTGTGTGTGTGTGTGTGTGTGTGTGTGTGTGTGTGTGTGTGTGTGTGTGTGTGTGTGTGTGTAATGTCGGTGTTTTGCCTTTCCATGCTGTGATGTAAATGTGTGTGATTGTGCTTGGATACTGTTGTAGTGGTGATACTAGTTTATTACAGATATTAATTTATTACAGTTTATTACAGTTTATTATACTTTATTACAGTGTATCATTTTATTATAGTTTATTATAGTTTATTAGCGTTTATTAGTTTATTACAGCTTATTACAGTGTATTACAGTTTATTATTTTATCGTAGTGTATTACAGATTATTACCATTTATTACAGTCTATTGCAGTGTATTACAGTTTATTATGTTATTATGGTGTATTACAGTGTATTAGTTTATTATAGTTTATTAGTTTCTTACAGTTTATTATAATGTATTACAGTTTATTAGGTTATTATAATTTACTAGCGTTTAGTAGTTTATTACATTGTATTACAGTTTATTACAGTTTAATACAGTGTAATACAGTTTATTAATTATCTTAGTGTATTACAGTTTATTACAGTTTATTACAGTGTATTAAAGTTTATTATTTTATTATAGTTTATTACAGTTTATTAGTTTATTACAGTTTATTATAATGTATTAAAGTTTATTAGTTTATTGCAGTTATTACAGTGTTTTGCAGTTTATTAGTTCACTATAATGTATTATAGTATGTTACAGTTTATGAGCTTATTAGTTTATTACCGTTTATTACAGTTTATTGTTTTATTATAATTTATTACAGTTTATTGTTATTCTAGTTTATTAGCGTTTATTAATGTATTAAAGTTTATTACAATGTATTAAAGTTTATTATTTCATTATAATTTATTACAGTTTATTAGATTATTATAGTTTATTATATTTCATTAGTTTATTAGTTCATCACATTTTACTAAAGTGTATTACAGTTTATTAGTTTATTACAGCTTATCACAGTGTATTACAGTTTATTATTTTATTATAATTTATTACATGTTACGTTTATGAGTTTATTACAGTTTATTATAGTGTATTACAGTTTATTAGTTTAGTACAGTTTATTACAGTGTATTACAGTGTATTATAGTGTATTACAGTTTATTAGTTCATTCATTCATGATCATCAGCCGCTTCTCTGGGGTTGGGTCGCGGTGGCAGCAAGCTAAGTAGGGCACTCCAGACGTCCCTCTCCCCAGCAACGCCCTCCAGCTCCTCCTGGGGGGTCCCAAGGCATTCCCAGGCCAGATTGGACATGGAGTCCCTAAAGCGAGTTTTGGGTCTACCTCAGGGTCTCCTCCCAATTGGTCTTGCCCGGTATACCTCCAAAGGAAAGCGCCCAGGAGGCATCCTAATCAGATGCCCGAACCACCTCAACTGGCTCTTTTCAATGTGAAGGGGCAGCGGCTCGACTCCAAGCTCTCTCCGGATGTCCGAGCTCCTCACCCTATCTCTAAGGCTGAGCCCAGACACCCTACGAAGGAAACTCATTTCAGCCGCTTTTATCCGCGATCGCACCCTTTCAGTCACTACCCAAAGCTTATTACCAAAGGCGAGGCTTGGAATGAAGATTGACTGGTAAATTGAGAGTTTTGCCTTCTGGCTCATCTCCCTCTTCACCACAACGGTTCGGTACAACGTCTGCATTACTGCTGATGCTGCACCAATCCGCCTGTCATACTCCCGCTCCATCCTACCCTCACTCGTGAACAAGACCCCGAGATACTTGAACTCTTTCACTTGAGGGAACAACTCATCCCCAAACCGGAAGGAACAATCCACCATTTTCCGGGAGAGAACCATGTCCTCAGACTTGGAGGTGCTGACTCTCATCCCAGCCATTTCACACTCAGCTGCAGACTGTCCCAGTGCGTGTTGGAGGTCTCGTTCTGATGAAGCCAACAAAACCACATTATCTGTGAACAGCAGAGATGCAATTCTGAGGCTCCCAAAACGGAAACACTCCTCACCTTGACTGCGCCTTGGTATCCTGTCCATTAATATCATAAACAGAATCGGAGACAAGGGACAACCTTCGCGGAATCCGACACACACCGAAAACGTGTTTGACTTTGTACCAAGAATGCGGGCACAGCTTTCACTTTGGTTTTATAAGGACCGAATGGCTTGTAGCAACTGCCCCAGTACCCCATACTCCCGCAATACACCCCGCATAATGCCCCTGGGTACACGGTCGTAAGCCTTCTCCAAGTCCAAGTCCACAAAACACATGTAGACTGGCTGGTCAAACTCCCTTGCCCCCCTCAGCACTTCTGCAAGAGTAAAGAGTTCCACCGTTGTTCCACGGCCAGGACGGAATCCGCATTCTTCCTCCTGGATCTGAGGTTCGAAAATCAGTTGGAACCTCCTTTCGAGCATCCTAGAGTAGACTTTCCCAGGGAGGCAGAGCAATGTGATGCCCCGATAATTGGAGCACACCCTCCGGTCCCCTTTTTTTTAATATGGGAACCACCACCCCACTCTGCCACTCCACAGTTACTGTCCCTGACCACCACGTGACAATGAAGAGGCGTGTCAACCAAGACAGCCCAACAATGACCAGAGCCTTGCGCATCTCAGTGCGATGTCATCCACAATCGACGCCTTGCCACCGAGGAGTTTCTCAGAGACCTCTGCCAGGGATATTGGTGGGACTTCCCCTGAGTCTTCAGACTCTACCTCCTCCACCGAGGACGTTCCTCAAAGTGTTCTTTCCACCGCTCGACAACATCCCCAGTCGAGGTCAACAGTTCCCCTCCCCGGCTTTACACAGCCTGAGTCAAGCCATGCTTCCCCTTCTTGAGTCACCATATGGTTTGCCAAAACTTCCTTAAGGCCAACCGAAAGTCCTCCTCTACAGCCTCGCAAAACTCCTCCCACACCCGAGCTTTGATCCCGCGACCACCAAAGCAGCAGCCCTTCTGGCCTCCCGGTACCTGTCTGCTGCTTCAGCAGACCCCTGGGCCAATCAAGTCAGAAAGGTCTCCTTCTTCAGCCTGACGGCTTCCCTCACCGGTGGTCTCCACCAGTGGGTTCTTAGGTTGCCGCCTCGACAGTCACCGATGACCTTAAGACCACAGCTCCTGCCTGCCGCATCTGCAATAGAGCCTTTGAACGTGGCCCACTCAGACTCCATGTGTATTAGTTTATTACAGTTTACTAGAAGAACCCCGCTACAATGTAGCGGTTTGGTTATCCACCCGTCTAAATCTCCCTCCTCTTCATCCTGCCAGCTAACCGCCTTCCCCCTGCCCCTAAACCCCGCCCCCACTCCATCTCCCTCCCCCCAAATGCTCAGAATCATCTGAAATGCCGAGAAAAGTGGTTTACCCCCCCCACTCCAACTCCCTCCCCCCAAATGCCCAGAATCATCTGAAATGCCGAGAAATGTGGTTTTTAGCCATTTTTAGAAAATGCATACTTTGCATAATTATGCATAATTATTATAATTATTTTAATTTTCTGCTATTTTTCTGGTCCTCTCTGGAACAATACCTACCACCTCCAAAAAAATTAGGATCATAAGTGCATTTTTGCAAAAATGCATATATTTTGCATAATGCCAAAACAAGTCCCAGAAATTTTTTTTATATAGGTGAAAAAAATCGAAGATGCTCAGAATCATCTGAAATGCCGAGAAAAGTGGTATTTTGCCATTTTTTAGAAAAATTCATATTTTGCATATTTATGCATAATTATGCATAATTTTCATTTTCTGGGATTTTTCCCTTACTCTCTGAGACAATACCTACCACCTCCAAAAAGAATTAGGATTATAAATGCTTTAGTTTTCGGTCCCGCTATCTACACTAACTAACACACACACACATTACGAAAATCTATGAGTAGATTACAGTGTAATACAAGTTATTACTTTATTAGAATTTATTACAGTTTATTAGTTTATGCATTTTATAATAGTGTAATACAGTTCATTATTTTACTACAGTTTATTATAGTTTATTTTAGTGTATTACAGTTTATCCGTTTATTACAGTATATTACAGTGTATTACAGCTTATTACAGTTTATTACAATGTATTACGGTTTATTACAGTGTATTACAGTTTATTAGTTTATCAGTTTATTATAGTGTATTACGGTTTATTAATTTATTACAGTTTATCATTTTATTATAGTTTATGCAGTTTATTAGTTTATTACAGTGTATTACAATTTATCTGAGTTTAATACCGTTTATTACAGTTTAGCAGTTTAATACAGTGTATTTAAGTTAATTACAGTGTATTACAGTTTATTACATTTTATTACAGTTTAATACAGTTTATTACAATGTATTGCAGTTTGTTATAGTTTATTACAATTTATTACAGTGTATTACGGTTTAATACAGTTTATTACAATGTATTACAGTTTATTACGGTTTATTACAGTTTATTGCAGTTTGTTGTGCAGTTTATTACAGTTTATTACAGTTTATTACAGTGTATTACGGTTTAATACAGTTTATTACAATGTATTATAGTTTATTGCAGTGTATTACAGTTTATTGCAGTTTGTTGTGCAGTTTATTACAGTTTATTACAGTGTATTACGGTTTAATACAGTTTATTACAATGTATTACAGTTTATTACAGTGTATTACAGTTTATTGCAGTTTATTGCAGTGTACTGGTCAGGATAGACGTGTTGATGTGGAGCATGTCGTTCTTCCAGGGGTCCTAAGAGCTCTGGACGCTCCTCAGTCACTAACGGAGGACGACAATGACACACAAGTATTTGAGTGACAGCAGCACAAAAGTACTAACCAACTCTACTATAACCCAGAAACATTTCACTGCATGTTCAAACTCTACATCCGTTTGTGTTGTTGTCAACAATAACTACAACAAACAACAGATACGATACCGCCGGTAACGCCGGGGTGGGTGAGTTGTTGGTGTGAACGCTGCCAGTTCGACAAAGCCCTGCTGTTAATATAGAGACCAGTACGGGAGGGAATCCCAAGAACAGTGAAAAACAAGAAACAACCCACGTGGTTGGGATGACACGTGTTGCTGTAACGTGTTGCTGGTGTATTGTGACGTACACAGCTTTGCTGTGGGATAAGTTTTCGTGTTCATCGTCACGTTCTTTTCATCGTGTCATTGTTGGGAGGGGAGTTGGCAGGCTGGCGAAGCAGCAGCTGAGTCACATGCCCGGCGGAAGCAGTGGTTCGGCCTAGAGTCGCGTTGTCACGGAAGTGGCGAAGCGTCTCCTTCCAGACTGCCGGCCGGAGAGATGCAGTTGGCGAACGCGTGCAGAACGAGGGTGGTGTTTGAACTAAAATAGGGATCGATTGGCCACTAAATTGGGAGAAAAAGGGAAAAATCAGAAATAAATTTATAAAAAAAAATAATTATAAAATGTATGAAGAATATGACGAGGAGGATGCCAAGTAATGTCCAGACGCCAGCGGAACAGCCCAGGACCCGAGCCACGTGACCAGCGCCACCATGTCAACAAGAAAAGAAAAAGGTCACACCTCTTTAGTGAGAGACTTATACATACATCATATATTGCATATAAGCATCATGCTTTACTGTAGATAATCACCATACTGTACATGATGCACTGTATAACCTGCATGTGACGTCATCGCACCAGACGCCATCCTGTCACTGAGGGATCAGAACAACCTGCCTAAAGCCCACATGACTCGAGCAGAAGACATCCATGCACTGCAGCAGTTGGTTGAAATGTGGACAAATGTGCTTCATCTGTGACGGTGTGAGTAAACAGACAGAGGACAGCCATGCGTATGCAAGTCCAACCAAGTCCAAAGAGAAGAGGCACATCATCTTCATCAAGCGTTCATAACGCCAGTGTTTACTTGTCATATTGTTACCAACAAGAGAGTATCGTCCGCGTGTCTTCAGCAGTGTCAGACGGGTGCACCATGCGGTGTGATGGGAGACACAGTGTTGCTACACAATATAACAGTGTTGTGTGTCGCAACGTCCTTCATCATGCTGCTGCGAGTGTAACATATCTCTCCTCCTCTGGTGTCCGACCAAACTGGTTTTTAATTCTGGCGTATACCCATCTGGCCGTCCATGAAGAACACCATACCCCTGTCTGCTCCTGTGTAGTCCCACACTGAAGATGACGGAGAGACCTGAGCAGTGTGGAGGACCGCTCTCCCTGCCATGCTCCATGCTATCTCCCTGCCATGCTCCATGCTATCTCCCTGCCATGCTATCTCCCTGCCATGCTCCATGCTATCTCCCTGCCATGCTCCATGCTATCTCCCTGCCATGCTCCATGCTATCTCCCTGCCGTGCTCCATGCTATCTCTCTGCCATGCTCCATGCTATCTTCCTGCCATGCTATCTCCCTGCCATGCTCCATGCTATCTCCCTGCCATGCTCCATGCTATCTCCCTGCCATGCTCCATGCTATCTCCCTGCCGTGCTCCATGCTATCTCTCTGCCATGCTCCATGCTATCTTCCTGCCATGCTCCATGCTATCTCCCTGCCGTGCTCCATGCTATCTCC
The DNA here is from genome assembly GCF_029633865.1 of Lampris incognitus. Classification (NCBI taxonomy): domain Eukaryota; kingdom Metazoa; phylum Chordata; class Actinopteri; order Lampriformes; family Lampridae; genus Lampris; species Lampris incognitus. Next base: position 3,164,868 of record NC_079225.1, read on the forward strand.
CTGCCGTGCTCCATGCTATCTCTCTGCCATGCTCCATGCTATCTTCCTGCCATGCTATCTCCCTGCCATGCTCCATGCTATCTCCCTGCCATGCTATCTCCCTGCCATGCTCCATGCTATCTCCCTGCCATGCTCCATGCTATCTCCCTGCCATGCTCCATGCTATCTCCCTGCCGTGCTCCATGCTATCTCTCTGCCATGCTCCATGCTATCTTCCTGCCATGCTCCATGCTATCTCCCTGCCGTGCTCCATGCTATCTCCCTGCCGTGCTCCATGCTATCTCCCTGCCATGCTCCATGCTATCTCCCTGCCATGCTCCATGCTATCTCTCTGCCATGCTCCATGCTATCTTCCTGCCATGCTCCATGCTATCTCCCTGCCGTGCTCCATGCTATCTCCCTGCCGTGCTCCATGCTATCTCCCTGCCATGCTCCATGCTATCTCCCTGCCATGCTCCATGCTATCTCCCTGCCGTGCTCCCTGCCATGCTCCTGCCATGCTCCATGTTATCTTCCTGCCATGCTCCATGCTATCTCCCTGCCATGCTCCATGCTATCTCCCTGCCATGCTCCATGCTATCTTCCTGCCATGCTCCATGCTATCTCCCTGCCGTGCTCCATGCTATCTCCCTGCCGTGCTCCATGCTATCTCCCTGCCATGCTCCATGCTATCTCCCTGCCATGCTATCTCCCTGCCATGCTCCATGCTATCTCCCTGCCATGCTCCATGCTATCTTCCTGCCATGCTCCATGCTATCTCCCTGCCGTGCTCCATGCTATCTTCCTGCCATGCTCCATGCTATCTCCCTGCCATGCTCCATGCTATCTCCCTGCCATGCTCCATGCTATCTCCCTGCCATGCTCCATGCTATCTTCCTGCCGTGCTCCATGCTATCTTCCTGCCATGCTCCATGCTATCTTCCTGCCGTGCTCCATGCTATCTCCCTGCCATGCTCCATGCTATCTCCCTGCCATGCTCCATGCTATCTCCCTGCCATGCTACCTTCCTGCCATGCTCCATGCTATCTTCCTGCCATGCTCCATGCTATCTTCCTGCCATGCTACCTTCCTGCCATGCTCCATGCTATCTTCCTGCCATGCTCCATGCTATCTTCCTGCCATGCTCCATGCTATCTTCCTGCCATGCTCCATGCTATCTCCCTGCCGTGCTCCATGCTATCTCCCTGCCATGCTCCATGCTATCTCCCTGCCATGCTCCATGCTATCTTCCTGCCATGCTCCATGCTATCTCCCTGCCGTGCTCCATGCTATCTTCCTGCCATGCTCCATGCTATCTCCCTGCCATGCTCCATGCTATCTCCCTGCCATGCTCCATGCTATCTTCCTGCCATGCTCCATGCTATCTCCCTGCCATGCTCCATGCTATCTCCCTGCCATGCTCCATGCTATCTCCCTGCCATGCTCCATGCTATCTCCCTGCCGTGCTCCATGCTATCTCCCTGCCGTGCTCCATGCTATCTCCCTGCCATGCTCCATGCTATCTCCCTGCCATGCTCCATGCTATCTCCCTGCCGTGCTCCATGCTATCTCCCTGCCGTGCTCCATGCTATCTTCCTGCTATGCTCCATGCTATCTCCCTGCCATGCTCCATGCTATCTCCCTGCCATGCTCCATGCTATCTTCCTGCCGTGCTCCATGCTATCTCCCTGCCATGCTCCATGCTATCTCCCTGCCATGCTCCATGCTATCTTCCTGCCGTGCTCCTGCCATGCTCCATGCTATCTTCCTGCCGTGCTCCTGCCATGTTCCTGCCATGCTCCATGCTATCTTCCTGCCATGCTCCATGCTATCTCCCTGCCATGATATCTCCCTGCCATGATCCATGCTATCTCCCTGCCATGATCCATGCTATCTCCCTGCCATGATCCATGCTATCTCCCTGCCGTGCTCCATGCCATCTTCCTGCCGTGCTCCATGCTATCTTCCTGCTGTGCTCCATGCTATCTTCCTGCCGTGCTCCATGCTATCTCCCTGCCATGCTCCATGCTATCTCCCTGCCATGCTCCATGCTATCTCCCTGCCATGCTCCATGCTATCTCCCTGCCATGCTCCATGCTATCTCCCTGCCATGCTCCATGCTATCTCCCTGCCATGCTATCTCCCTGCCATGCTCCATGCTATCTCCCTGCCATGCTCCATGCTATCTCCCTGCCATGCTCCATGCTATCTCCCTGCCATGCTATCTCCCTGCCATGCTCCATACTATCTCCCTGCCATGCTCCATGCTATCTCCCTGCCATGCTCCTGCCATGCTCCATGCTATCTTCCTGCCATGCTCCATGCTATCTCCCTGCCATGCTCCATGCTATCTCCCTGCCATGCTCCATGCTATCTTCCTGCAATGCTCCATGCTATCTTCCTGCCATGCTCCATGCTATCTTCCTGCCATGCTATCTTCCTGCCATGCTCCTGCCATGCTCCATGCTATCTCCCTGCCATGCTCCATGCTATCTCCCTGCCATGCTCCATGCTATCTCCCTGCCATGCTCCTGCCATGCTCCATGCTATCTTCCTGCCATGCTCCATGCTATCTCCCTGCCATGCTCCATGCTATCTTCCTGCCATGCTCCATGCTATCTTCCTGCCATGCTATCTTCCTGCCGTGCTCCATGCTATCTCCTTGCCGTGCTCCATGCTATTTCCCTGCCATGCTCCATGCTATCTTCCTGCCATGCTCCTGCCATGCTCCATGCTATCTTCCTGCCATGCTCCACGCTATCTCCCTGCCATGTTCCATGCTATCTCCCTGCCATGCTCCATGCTATCTTCCTGCCATGCTCCTGCCATCCATGCTATCTTCCTGCCATGCTCCATGCTATCTTCCTGTCATGCTCCATGCTATCTTCCTGTCATGCTATCTTCCTGCCGTGCTCCATGCTATCTCCTTGCCGTGCTCCATGCTATCTCCCTGCCATGCTCCATGCTATCTCCTTGCCGTGCTCCATGCTATCTCCCTGCCATGCTCCATGCTATCTCCCTGCCATGCTCCTGCCAAGCTCCATGCCATCTTCCTGCCATGCTCCACGCTATCTCCCTGCCATGTCCCATGCTATCTCCTTGCCGTGCTCCATGCTATCTCCCTGCCATGCTCCATGCTATCTTCCTGCCGTGCTCCATGCTATCTTCCTGCCATGCTCCATGCTATCTCCCTGCCGTGCTCCATGCTATCTTCCTGCCGTGCTCCATGCTATCTTTCTGCCGTGCTCCCTGCTATCTTCCTGCCATGCTCCTGCCATCCATGCTATCTTCCTGCCATGCTCCATGCTATCTTCCTGCCATGCCCCATGCTATCTCCCTGCCATGCTCCGTGCTATCTTCCTGCCATGCTCCATGCTATCTTCCTGTCATGCTATCTTCCTGCCGTGCTCCATGCTATCTCCTTGCCGTGCTCCATGC
>NC_079225.1:3170784-3195784 GCF_029633865.1 Lampris incognitus
CCATCTCTGCGCAGGGATCTTCTTCTTCTGCTACCTGAGTCCCCGACCTCCCAAAGTCTGGCGGCGGTGGAGTATCCAGTGACGGGAGCAGGTCTGAAGGAGCTGGGAGCTCTTAGCTGGAACTCTGCACGTGAGCGGCACAGGGCAACGGTCGTTAGCAGCTGGGATTGAGTGGCAGCTGTTTCCGGCATACCCCTCTGCGTCTGAGCAGCCCTTTTTAGGGACCGCACTGCTCACCCCAGTTGGGGAACGGCCTAGAAAAGGTGGCCCAAAAATTACCCACTCAACACTGCGCCTGGGCAGGTAACCACACCTGCCGGGCCATTCCACTACCCGATCGAAAAACACATACTATGTAGTGAGCATGTTTTGATATGTAACGAGCGCGCATGCGCGACTGTAGAGACTTGAAGATATGCCTAGTAAATGGTCAACGTTATGCCTTGGTCTCCGGTCCATTCATTACTAATATAAGTACTATAAAGTACAAGACGTACTATACCACTAAGAATTGCAGCATGGAACATAAGGACACTCCTGGACGTCCGCTATGGTACGGACAGACCTCAACGCAGAACAGCACTTATTGCCAGCGAGCTGAAGCGCTATTGTGTGGATGTGGCAGCACCCAGTGAGACCAGACTCATTGAAGAGGGCTCGCTCAACGAGGTAGGAGAGGGCTATACTTTATTTTGGAAAGGATATCCCCTAGGAGGTCTACATATCAAGAACAGTCTCTTACCCAAACTAGAAGAAACACCAGTAGGCATTAGTGAACGGCTGATGACTCTCCGCATACCCCTCGCAAAATGTCCTTACAGGAGCTATGCGAGGAGCAGACTGCTGGACAGACCGCCGTATGATCCTGACAAAAGTCAGCGTGCATGTCCGACCCTTGAGACGTCAATTTGGGCCAAAAAAGAAACCACTCCACTGCGCCAGGCTCTCCAACAGCGACACCTGAAACACATTCCGTCGTTCTCTAGCCGACAACTTAGTTCACATTGAACAGCTGATCAACTCAGAGTCTGGGATGGATGAGAAGTGGACCTCTCTGAGCACCACCCTCTTTGACAATGCAGTCCAATCCACTGGCTTCAAAACCAAGAAACATCAGGACTGGTTTGATGACAATGCGATCTCCACCCTCCTGGACAACATGCATAAGGCACACAGAGCTGCCCTCAGCAACCCACTATCTCAACCTCTCAAGGAAAAATGGCAAGACCTCCGCTCTGAGGCCCAAGCAACTCTGCCGAAACTGCAAAATGAGTGGTGGATTTTGAAAGCCAACGAAATCCAGGCTCATGCAGACAGGAACGACATGCATGGTTTCTATGATGCAGTTAAGGCCATCTATGGTCCCAGAAACTGCTCCCTGACACCCGTTAGGTCTGCTGATGGAACAACTCTCATCAAGGATCAGGCCCTGTTAGTGGAGCGGTGGGCCGAGCATTTTAACACCCTGCTCAACCAACCCACCCCAGTGGACTCAACTGTACTGGCAGAACTCCCTGAACAGCCTACCTTGCAAGACCTAGACCTCCCACCATCTTTCAAAGAAATCCTACATGCAGTCAAGACCCTGAAAAACAACAAAGCCCCTGGACCAGATAACATACCAGCTGAAATCCTCAAGGAAGGAGGCTACCTCTGTACGAGGACACTGTATCTCTATATCCTTGAGGTGTGGAGTCGCGAGCGTGTCCCCCAACAGTGGAAAGACGCCAACATTGTGACCATTTATAAAAACAAAGGAGACAAATCCATCTGCTCCAACAGTAGGGGTATTTCACTGCTGGCCATTGCAGGAAAGGTTCTAGCCAAGATCATGCTCCGCAGACTAACACTCGCAATAGCTGAACAGGTCACACCAGAGTCACAATGCGGCTTCTGAAAGGATAGAGGGACCGTTGACATGATCTTTGTCACACACCAGGTCCAGGAGAAATGCAGAGAACAGCACAAGGATCTATACATAGCATTCATAGACCTCTCGAGGGCATTTGATACAGTTAACCAGGCCCTGCTGTGGCAAGTCCTGAAGAAATTTGGATGTCCACCCAAGTTTCTCCCCATCCTTAGACAGTTTCACTCAGGATAGATAACCCGAGTGGTAGTGGGGAACCACAGTTCTGAGCCCTTTGGTGTGCAGACTGGAGTCAGACAAGGCTGTGTGCTAGCTAGCCCCAGTCCTGTTCAATATCTTCTTAGTCTCTGTTACAACACTGTTACGAAGGAGGCTGGAGAAGCAGGCTGGAGTCACCATTGACTTCAGGCTCGATGGAAACCTATTCAACATCAGGAGGTTTCAGGCAAACATGAAGTTGACCTCTGAGAACATTATTGAGCTACAGTATGCCGACGATTGTGCCCTGGTAGCCCACACACCAGAAGCCCTTCAAAACACTCTGTTGGCAGTTGTAACTGTATACAGGAGAATGGGACTGATTATTAACACCCAAAAGACAGAGGTAATCTGTCAGTTGACTGCCGGCCTCCCAAACCACCCAACAACCTTCACAGCAGAAGGGCAACAACTGGCCACTGTCCCTGCCTTCAGATATCTGGGAAGTATGCTATCCGACACCTGCACAATGGACGATGAGATTCAGCACCGCCTCAAACAAGCCTCAACATCTTTTGGTCATCTAAGGAGAAGGGTTTTCCAGAACAGCAACCTCAGTCTCCACACCACAGTGCTTGTTTACACAGCAGTGTGCATCTATGGATGTGAGGCATGGACCATCTACAGCCACCATCTCAGAAGCCTGGAGGCCTTCCATGTGAAACGTCTCCAGACATGACTTGGGAGGACAGAGTGCCACACACAGAGGTGTTGGAGAGGGCAGGCAGCTGCAGCGTGGAGTCTACCCTAAAACACCATCAACTCAGGTGGCTTGGGCATGTTATTCGCATGCCAGCGAACGACTCCCACGTAAAGTCCTCGACGGCCAACTACACCTTTGTCAACGCACTGCTAGTGGGCAGAAGAAGCGGTTCAAAGACCAAATGAAGACCAGACTGAAAAGATGCCAGATCAACCCCTCTTCCCTGGAGGAACTTGCTCCCTGCCGCAACACCTGGTGCTCTCGCGTCTCAGAGGGAGTGAAGTATATGGAAAACCAGCGCACACAACACCGTGTAGCAAAGCGTGCGAAGAGGTATGCTCACAAAGCTACCCCCCCACCCCCCAACCCCACCCCAGCACCACTTTTACATGCCCGGTCTGCAACCGCAACTGTGCATCCAGGATCGGACTATTCAGCCACCAAAGGACCCACAAATAGGAGAAGATGGTCATCATCGGACATGATGGACAACCAGCAAGCAAGCAATGTCTGCCTATGTATGTCTCCCTATGTCTGCTTATGGATGTCTGCCTATGTATGTCTGCTTATGTATGTCTGCATATGTATGTCTGCTTGTGTCTGCGTATGCATGTCTGCCTACGTATGTCTGCTTATGTATCTCTGCTTATGTTCGGCTATGTATTTCTGCGTATTTCTGCTTATATATGTCTGTGTGTCTGCCTATGTATGTCTGCCTATATGACTGCTTATGTCTGCCTATGTATGTCTGCTTATTTCTGCTTATGTATGTCTACTTATGTCTGTCTGCTTATGTATGTCTGTTTATATCTGCCTATGTGTGTGTGGTTATTTGTGCTTATGTATGTGTGCTTATGTGTGCTTATGTTTGCCTATGTATGTCTGCTTATGTCTGCCTATGTATGTCTGCTTATTTCTGCTTATGTATGTCTACTTATGTCTGTCTGCTTATGTATGTCTGTTTATATCTGCTTATGTATGTGTGGTTATTTGTGCTTATGTATGTGTGCTTATGTGTGCTTATGTTTGCCTATGTGCAAGTGTGTGTGCATGTTTGCATTTGTGTTTGCCTCTGCATGTATACGTAGGTATAGGCATGTATATGTGTGTGTGTGTGTGTGTGTGTGTGTGTGTGTGTGTGTGTGTGTGTGTGTGTGTGTGTGTGTGTGTGTGTGTGTGTGTGTGTGTGTGTGTGTGTGTGTGTGTGTGTGTGTGTGTTTGTGCCCTCTCACTTCTCTTGAGACCTGCACGTTAATCGCTCCTAAAGGCCGGGTTGCCAAAGTGGCGCAGTCTGCTGGTCAGGACAAGAAGTGCAGATGAGGAGACAGGAAGCACGTGTCCCCCATAGCCTCACCGGACTGGTTATGAGAGGCAACGCCACTAATTAATTCACAGGATAATTACAGCATCAATGGGTCGCGTGCCGACAACACACACAGAGTAGATCCAGCTGTGGAGAAAGGAAGCCGTGCAGCCCATACAGCCACTCCTGTAACACACACTCCTACACATACAAACCTGTAACACACACTCCTACACATAAAACCTGTAACACACACTCCTACACATACAAACCTGTAACACACACTCCTACACATACAAACCTGTAACAACACACTCCTACACATACAAACCTGTAACACACACTCCTACACATACAAACCTGTAACACACACTCCTACACATACAAACCTGTAACAACACACTCCTTAACATACAAACCTGTAACACACACTCCTACACATACAAACCTGTAACACACACTCCTTAACATACAAACCTGTAACACACACTCCTTAACATACAAACCTGTAACACACACTCCTACACATACAAACCTGTAACAACACACTCCTACACATACAAACCTGTAACACACACTCCTTAACATACAAACCTGTAACACACACTCCTACACATACAAACCTGTAACAACACACTCCTTAACATACAAACCTGTAACACACACTCCTACACATACAAACCTGTAACACACACTCCTTAACATACAAACCTGTAACACACACTCCTACACATACAAACCTGTAACAACACACTCCTTAACATACAAACCTGTAACACACACTCCTACACATACAAACCTGTAACACACACTCCTTAACATACAAACTTGTAACACACACTCCTTAACATACAAACCTGTAACACACACTCCTTAACATACAAACCTGTAACACACACTCCTACACATACAAACCTGTAACACACACTCCTACACATACAAACCTGTAACACACACTCCTACACATACAAACCTGTAACACACACTCCTACACATACACTCCTGTACAGACACACTCCTGTACCAACACATCCTGTAACACCACACTCCTGTAACACACACTCCTTCACATACAAACCTGTAACACACACTCCTACACATACAAACCTGTAACACACACTCCTACACATACAAACCTGTAACACACACTCCTACACATACAAACCTGTAACACACACTCCTACACATACAAACCTGTAACACACACTCCTACACATACAAACCTGTAACACACACTCCTACACATACAAACCTGTAACACACACTCCTACACATACAAACCTGTAACACACACTCCTACACATACAAACCTGTAACACACACTCCTTAACATACAAACTTGTAACACACACTCCTACACATACAAACCTGTAACACACACTCCTTAACATACAAACTTGTAACACACACTCCTACACATACAAACCTGTAACACACACTCCTACACATACACTCCTGTACAGACACACTCCTGTACCAACACATCCTGTAACACCACACTCCTGTAACACACACTCCTTAACATACAAACCTGTAACACACACTCCTACACATACAAACCTGTAACACACACTCCTACACATACAAACCTGTAACACACACTCCTACACATACAAACCTGTAACACACACTCCTACACATACAAACCTGTAACACACACTCCTACACATACAAACCTGTAACACACACTCCTACACATACAAACCTGTAACACACACTCCTACACATACACTCCTGTACAGACACACTCCTGTACCAACACATCCTGTAACACCACACTCCTGTAACACACACTCCTTAACATACAAACCTGTAACACACACTCCTACACATACAAACCTGTAACACACACTCCTTAACATACAAACCTGTAACACACACTCCTACACATGCAAACCTGTAACACACACTCCTTAACATACAAACCTGTAACACACACTCCTACACATACAAACCTGTAACACACAATCATGTACCAACACACTCCTGGACCAACACACTCCTGGACCAACACACTCCTGTAACACCACACTCCTGTAACACACACTCCTTAACATACAAACCTGTAACACACACTCCTTAACATACAAACCTGTAACACACACTCCTTAACATACAAACCTGTAACACACACTCCTTAACATACAAACCTGTAACACACACTCCTTAACATACAAACCTGTAACACACACTCCTACACATACAAACCTGTAACACACACTCCTACACATACAAATCTGTAACACACACTCCTTAACATACAAACCTGTAACACACAATCATGTACCAACACACTCCTGTACCAACACACTCCTGTAACAACACACTCATGTAACAACACACACCTGTACCAACACACTCCTGTAACAACACACTCCTGTAACAACACACTCCTGTACCAACACACTCATGTACCAACACACTCCTGTAAGAACACACTCATGTAACAACACACACCTGTACCAACACACTCCTGTAACAACACACTCCTGTAACAACACACTCCTGTACCAACACACTCCTGTAACAACACACTCCTGTAACAACACACACCTGTACGAACACACTCCTGTAACAACACACACCTGTACGAACACACTCCTGTAACAACACACACCTGTAACAACACACACCTGTACGAACACACTCCTGTAACACACACTCCTTAACATACAAACCTGTAACACACAATAATGTACCAACACACTCCTGGACCAACACACTCCTGTAACAACACACTCCTGTAACAACACACACCTGTACGAACACACTCCTGTAACAACACACACCTGTACGAACACACTCCTGTACCAACACACTCCTGTAACAACACACTCCTGTACCAACACACTCCTGTAACAACACACTCCTGTAACACACATTCCTTAACATACAAACCTGTAACACACAATAATGTACCAACACACACCTGTACCAACACACTCCTGTAACACACACTCCTTAACATACAAACCTGTAACACACAATAATGTACCAACACACTCCTGGACCAACACACTCCTGTAACAACACACTACTGTAACAACACACACCTGTAACAACACACTCCTGTAACAACACACACCTGTACGAACACTCCTGTAACAACACACACTTGTACCAACACACTCCTGTACCAACACACTCCTGTAACAACACACTACTGTAACAACACACACCTTTAACAACACACTCCTGTACCAACACTCTCCTGTACCAACACACTGCTGTAACAACACACACCTTTAACAACACACTCCTGTACCAACACTCTCCTGTACCAACAAACTCCTGTAACAACACACACCTGTAACAACACACACCTGTAACAACACACACCTGTAACAACACACTCCTGTACCAACACACTCCTGTACCAACACACTCCTGTACCAACACACACCTGTAACAACACACTCCTGTAACAACACACTCCTGTAACAACACACTACTGTAACAACACACTCCTGTAACAACACACACCTGTAACAACACACTCCTGTACCAACACACTCCTGTAACAACACACTACTGTAACAACACACACCTGTAACAACACACTCCTGTAACAACACACACTTGTACCAACACACTCCTGTAGCAACACACACCTGTAACACACAATCATGTACAAACACACACCTGTAACAACACACACCTGAACCAACACACTCCTGTAACAACACACTCCTGTACAAACACACTTCTGTAACAACACACACCTGTAACAACACACACCTGTACCAAAACACTCCTGTAACAACACACTCCTTTACCAACACACACCTGTAACAACACACTCCTGTAACAACACACTCCTGCAACAACACACTCCTTAACATACAAACCTGTAACACACAATCATGTACCAACACACTCCTGTACCAACACACTCCTGTAACAACACACTCCTGTAACAAAACACACCTGTACCAATACACTCCTGTACCAACACACTCCTGTACCAACACACTCCTGTAACAACACACTCTTGTAACAACACACTCCTGTAACAAAACACACCTGTACCAACACACTCCTGTACCAACACACTCCTGTACCAACACACTCCTGTACCAACACACTCCTGTAACAACACACTCTTGTAACAACACACTCCTGTAACAAAACACACCTGTACCAACACACTCCTGTACCAACACACACCTGTAGCAACACATTCCTGTACCAACACACTCCTGTAACAACACAAACTCCTGTACCAACACACTCCTGTAACAAAACACACCTGTACCAACACACTCCTGTACCAACACACACATGTAACAACACACTCCTGTACCAACACACACCTGTAACAACACACTCCTGTACCAACACACTCCTGGAACAACACACTCCTGTACCATCTCACTCCTGGAACGACACACTCCTGGAACACACACTCCTGGAACAACACACTCTCCTGTAACACACAATCCTGGAACAACACACTCCTGGAACATGCACTCCTGTAACAACACACTCCTGGACCAACACACTCCCACTCCTGTACTAACACACTCCTGGAACAACACACTCCTGTACCATCACACTCCTGGAACATACATTCCTGGAACACACAGTCCTGGAACACACACTCCTGCAACAACACACTCCTGGAACACACACTCCTGTAACAACATACTCCTGTACCAACACACTCCTGGAACAACACACTCCTGTACCAACACACTCCTGGAACACGCACTCCTGTAACACACACTCCTGTAACAACACACACCTGTACCAACACACTCCTGTACCAACACACTCCTGGAACAACACACTCCTGGAACAGGCACTCCTGTAAGAACACACTCCTGGACCAACACACTCCTGTACCAACACAGTCCTGGAACACACACTCCTGTAACACACACTCCTGTAACAACACACACCTGTACCAACAAACTCCTGTAACAACACACTCCTGTAACAACACACTCCTGCAACAACACACTCCTGGAACAACACACTCCTGTACCAACACACTCCTGGATTATGCACTCCTGTAACAACAGACTCCTGGAACAACACACTCCTGTACCAACACACTCCTGGAACAACACACTCCTGGAACAACACACTTCTGTAACAACACACTTCTGTAACAACACACACCTGTAAAAACACACACCTGTACCAACACACACCTGAACCAACACACTCCTGTAACAACACACTCCTGTACCAACACACTTCTGTAACAACACACACCTGTAACAACACACACCTGTACCAACACACTCCTGTAACAACACACTCCTTTACCAACACACACCTGTAACAACACACTCCTGTAACAACACACTCCTGTAAAACACACTCCTTAACATACAAACCCGTAACACACAATCATGTACCAACACACTCCTGTACCAACACACTCCTGTAACAACACACTCCTGTACCAACACACTACTGGAACAATACACTCCTGGAACAGCACACTCTGTACCATCTCACTCCTGGAACGACACACTCCTGGAACACACACTCCTGGAACAACACACTCCTGGAACACACACTCCTGGAACAACACACTCCTGTAACAACACACTCCTGGAACAACACACTCCTGGATTATGCACTCCTGTAACAACACACTCCTGGAACAACACACTACTGTACCAACACACTTCTGTAACAACACACACCTGTAACAACACACACCTGTACCAACACACACCTGAACCAACACACTCCTGTAACAACACACTCCTGTACCAACACACTTCTGTAACAACACACACCTGTAACAACACACACCTGTGCCAACACACTCCCGTAACAACACACTCCTTTACCAACACACACCTGTAACAACACACTCCTGTAACAACACACTCCTGTAAAACACACTCCTTAACATACAAACCTGTAACACACAATCATGTACCAACACACTCCTGTACCAACACACTCCTGTAACAACACACTCCTGTACCAACACACTACTGGAACAACACACTCCTGGAACAACACAGTCTGTACCATCTCACTCCTGGAACGACACACTCCTGGAACACACACTCCTGGAACAACACACTCCTGGAACACACACTCCTGTAACAACACACTCCTGTAACAACACACTCCTGCAACAACACACTCCTGGAAAACACACTCCTGGAACACACACTCCTGTACCAACACACTCCTGTAACAACACACACCTGTACGAACACACTCCTGTAACAACACACACCTGTACGAACACACTCCTGTACCAACACACTCCTGTAACACACACTCCTTAACATACACTCCTGTACCAACACACTCCTGTAACAACACACTACTGTAACAACACACACCTGTAACAACACACACCTGTAACAACACACACCTGTAACAACACACTGCTGTACCAACACACTCCTGTACCAACACACTCCTGTACCAACACACTCCTGTACCAACACACTCCTGTTCAACACACACATGTAACACACAATCATGTACCAACACACTCCTGTAACAACACACTCCTGTACCAACACACTTCTGTAACAACACACACCTGTAACAACACACACCTGTACCAACACACTCCTGTAACAACACACTCCTTTACCAACACACACCTGTAACAACACACTCCTGTAACAACACACTCCTGTAACAACACACTACTGGAACAACACACTCCTTTACCAACACACACCTGTAGCAACACACTCCTGTAACAACACACTCCTGTAACAACACACTCCTTTACCAACACACACCTGTAACAACACACTCCTGTAACAACACACTCCTGTACCAACACACTACTGGAACAACACACTCCTGGAACAACACACTCCTGTACCATCTCACTCCTGGAACGACACACTCCTGGACCATCTCACTCCTGGAACAACACACTCCTGGAACACACACTCCTGGAACAACACACTCCTGTACCGACACACTCCTGGAACACACACTCCTGGAACAACACACTCCTGGAACACACACTCCTGGAACAACACACTCCTGTACCAACACACTCCTGGAATACACACTCCTGGAATGACACACTCCTGGAACACACTTTACTGGAACGCACAATCCTGGAACAACACACTCCTGGAACATGCACTCCTGTAACAACACACTCCTGGACCAACACACTCCCACTCCTGTACTAACACACTCCTGGAACAACACACTCCTGTACCATCACACTCCTGGAACACACACTCCTGGAACACACACTCCTGGAACACACACTCCTGCAACAACACACTCTTGGAACACACACTCCTGTAACAACATAGTCCTGTACCAACACACTCCTGGAACAACACACTCCTGTACCAACACACTCCTGGAACACGCACTCCTGTAACACACACTCCTGTAACAACACACACCTGTACCAACACACTCCTGTACCAACACACTCCTGGAACACACACTCCTGGAACACACACTCCTGCAACAACACACTCCTGGAACAACACACTCCTGGAACAGGCACTCCTGTAACAACACACTCCTGGACCAACACACTCCTGTACTAACACACTCCTGGAACAACACACTCCTGGAACAGGCACCCCTGGACCAACACACTCCTTTACCAACACACTCCTGGAACACACACTCCTGGAACACACACTCCTGTAACAACACACACCTGTACCAGCACACTCCTGTACCAACACACTCCTGTAACAACACACTACTGGAACAACACACTCCTGTACCAACACACTCCTAGAACAACACACTCCTGTTACACACACTCCTGTACCAACACTCTCCTGGAACAACACACTCCTGGAATACACACTCCTGCAACAACACACTCCTGGAACACACACTCCTGGAACAACACACTCCTGGAACAACACACTCCTGTACCAACACACTCCTAGAACAACACACTACTGGAACACACACTCCTGCAACAACACACTCCTGTAACACACACTCCTGTACCAAAACACTCCTGGAACAACACACTCCTGGAACACACACTCCTGGAACAACACACTCCTGTACCAACACACTCCTGTAACAACACACTCCTGGAACACACACTCCTGTACCAACACACTCCTGGAACAACACACTCCTGGAACAACACACTCCTGTTACACACACTCCTGCAACAACACACTCCTGTACCAACACACTCCTGTACCAACACACTCCTGGATCAACACACTCCTGGAACAACACACTCCTGTTACACACACTCCTGCAACAACCCACTCCTGTACCTACACACTCCTGTACCAACACCCTCCTGTAACAACACACTCCTGGAACAACACAGTCTTGTGCCAACACACTCCTGCAACAACACACTCCTGTACCAACACACTCCTGTACCAGCACACTCCTGTAACAACACAATACAGACTGAAGACACACTCTTGTACCAACACGTGTCACTCTCACAAGGTCTCCGTGTTGTAATGTAAAGATGAACTGATTACAAAAGGGGCAGCAGGACAAAGCATGGTGGCACACGTGTTGAAAAGTGACCCAACATGGTGAGAACGACAGGTTCGGTGAATGACAGAAATAAAGATGATCACACTGGTCCTGGGGAGTGGAGGGGGAAATAAGATGTTCCTACACAGCTAACACGTGTTAATAGTTGTGTAGGAACACGTGTTTTAACACCAGTGACCACTGAACGATAGAATATACACTTTAGTGATGAAACACGAGGGAGGATAGAGGCAAAAAGGCGGCACGGTGGCCCAGTGGTCAGCGCTGTCGCCTCGCAGCAAGAAGGTCCTGGGTTCGAAGCCCTGGCTTTCCCGCGTCCTCTCTGTGTGGAGTTTTCATGTTCTGCCCGTGTCTGCGTGGGTTTCCTCCCACCATCAAAAAGACACGCGTGTTAGGGTTAATACTACTGCCTGTGCCCTTGAGCAAGGCAAGGGAAAGATGAAGTGGAGTTGGTCCCCGGGCGCTGCAGCTGCCCCTTGCTCCTATATAACAGGATGGTTACATGCAAAGGATGAATTTCATTTGTATGTATGCACAAAATTACTAATAAGGTGTATTATATTCTATTACATGCAAAGTCTGAAGAAGAATGGTGTGCATTATAGATAGATAGATAGATAGATAGATAGATAGATAGATAGATAGATAGATAGATAGATAGATAGATAGATAGATAGATAGATAGATAGATAGATAGATAGATAGATAGAGAGATAGAGAGATAGAGAGATAGAGAGATATAGAGATACTGCATGTGTACATTGTGCTGAATGCCTTGTATAAATAAGGTTTCCCACACATCACACAGCATCACTGTATGACCATATATATATACACACACACACACACACATATATATATATATATATACACACACACACACATATATATATATATATATATATATATATATATATATTTCCTGTATCTGTGTTGATATTCCGTTCCTCGTTAGTTGAGCACTTATAACACCATTGACGTTTCTGAAAAAAACGCTATACATATATATGTGTGTGCGTGTGTGTGTGTGTGTGTGTGTGCGTGCGTGCGTGCGTGCGTGCTTGCGTGCGTGCGTATGTATGAATGTATGTATTGCGTTTTTTTTCCGGCAACCATGAATGGTGTAGATAAAAGTGTTCAACAAATGAGGAGCAGAATATTACTGTATTGTTATTATGTTATATATTATATTAGTATATTATATTATTATTTATATAAACACATATACACACATATATGTGCATATATACATATACGTATATACACATGTATGTGTATATATGTATATATAATGCATATATACGTACATATGTATGTATATTTCAGTATATACATTAATGTGTGCGCGCGTGTATTTGTGTGTGTGTGTGTGTGCGTGCTTGAAACAGGCTTGTAGTGTCTCATAAAGAATTCACTTGACTCAGTGATTATTTTGCTCCTTATTTGCTGAGCGCTTTCCCTACCGTTGCGTTTCTTTTAACAAAATTATATACGTATATATATATATATATATATATATATATATATATATATATAAAATAAGGATGGCCACACATCACACAGCATCAGTGTATGGATGGTAGAGGAAGGAACACTGAGTCCAAACGTGCAGGTCAGAACCGCTCCAGATCCTGGTGGCACCAACACAGTCAGTCTATCCCTGCCCACTCTTGGTCCAGTAGTACTGATGAGGCTGTCCTGTAGGGAAAAACATATAGGAAGAGGACGAAACATATAGCAAGAGGTTGAAACATATAGCAAGAGGATGAAACATATAGGAAAAATATGAAACATATAGGAAGAGGATGGAACATATAGGAAAAAGATTAAACATATAAGAAGAGGACGAAATATATAGGAAGAGGACAGGACATATAACAAGAGGATGAAACATATAGGATGAGGATGAAACATATAGGAAGAGGTTGAAACATATAGCAAGAGGATGAAACATATAGGAAAAATATGAAACATATAGGAAGAGGATGGAACATATAGGCAAAAGATGAAACATATAAGAAGAGGACGAAATATATAGGAAGAGGACAGGACATATAACAAGAGGATGAAACATATAGGATGAGGATGAAACATATAGCAAGAGGTTGAAACATATAGCAAGAGGATGAAACATATAGGAAAAAGATTAAACATATAAGAAGAGGACGAAATATATAGGAAGAGGACAGGACATATAACAAGAGGATGAAACATATAGGATGAGGATGAAACATATAGGAAGAGGTTGAAACATATAGCAAGAGGATGAAACATATAGGAAAAATATGAAACATATAGGAAGAGGATGGAACATATAGGCAAAAGATGAAACATATAGGAAGAAGATGAAACATATAGGAAGAAGATGAAAATTGAGTCGATGCAAATCACCTTGGCGTTTTACTTTAGTTTATGCAAAAATAAAAGAAAGAAGAAAGAAAGAAAGAAAAAAGAAAGGAAGAGAGAAGAGAAGCTGCAGAAGCGGCTGGACGGAAGAAGTCATACGTGTTTTGCTTTCCGTCTGATCTTAACGAACACTTCAGACACTCTTGAAAAGAGAAGTTAATGAGCATCGATCCACACACACGTGCGCGCGCGCGCACACACACACACACACACACGCACGCGAGCTGGTGTAGCAGCTGCTGAAGTTTAGTTTCAGATCAATCGTGTACGTCAGTGATGAGCGCGTGACGGCTGCAGTACCATGACGGTACTACATGAGTCGGTTAAGCTAGTATGCCATGCATCGATTACTGCAGTATTACACACAAACACACCGCCTATAGTGGTGACGAGTCTCTGGCAGGGTTCATAGTACTGCACACATCCTCACCGACGAAGAAGACAAAGTAAAGCGTCTCAATCTGTTGATAGTTTTCCGACAGTGTCGGAAATAAAGGACGCTGGGTCTGCTCACATTTCCAATAAGGCAAAGGAAGGACGTGAAAACGCAGCCCTTGTTGTTCTATCAGCCAAATCCACTAGTGGAGGATGTGCGTCCAGTGCGCATGCGCGTGGCCGGCGGTTGGCCCGCTGATCGGGAGCAGATTGGCCTTTTCACGCACGCTCAGTGCGGCTCTTTTGTTTGAGCGCAGCTGGCACGTGTCTGGACTGAATGAACCGCTTCATTCACTCCAGCTCGCTCGAGGAATAATTACTCTGACAAAGAATGACAATTAATTCGCTAATTGACAACACAAACGGTCAATGATACCGTTGCTGTTCTCTGCGGTGCTGCGGCGGCGGCGGCCACGGGCACCCGCATTCTGTCCACCGCAACCACCCGTATTCTGTTCACCACAACCACCCGTATTCTGCTTTTCTGACTGTTTTGGGGGCTCCCTTGAGAGGTGGAGCCCCTCAAGTAAACATGTCCTGCAGCTCTTCTGTGTGTGTGTGTGTGTGTGTGTGTGTGTGTGTGTGTGTGTGTGTGTGTGTGTGTGTGTGTGTGTGTGTGTGTGTGTGTGTGTGTGTTGAACTCCTATAGTATGTACTAATGTGACCATGACCACGGGGTTAATCCGGGGCTTTACTTTCGTTCGGTGTGTTGTGAAATAAAGACTTTATACACGTTTAACGGAAAGGTAAACGTCCCGGCAAAGCACCGGAAATGAAATCATGATTTAACAAATGACAGTAAACTCGACTCGTCTTCCATGTCGTAAAGTATCGGGTGTACTTTTCGGATTTGTAGACCACATACAACACACATCCCGAGGCTATCAGCGCCTTCACTGGTGCGCAGTGTTTTGCCACCGCCTGTTCAATTAAACAGCGACCACCTGTTTCCTGTTTCCGGCCTCTTACCTCACGCGCTGTGAAATTAATTTAGCGCAAATCTTTAAGGCTAAGTATGCCAAAACACTGGCTCAGAGTGACGCCCCCCCCCCCCATCCCAAACCGACAGTCATCCACAAATTAGAGAATCCATATTTGCATATTAACCTGTCGTCTGTGTTGCGCCGCGTCATTATCTAGGTCACACACTAATTGCTTTTGCAAAGCCGTTCGAGGACAACCCTCCTCCTCCTCCTCCTCCTCCTCCTCCTCCTCCGGGCCGGTGCTGTCTGTCTGTCTGTCTGCGTGTGCACCAGTCGTTATTCGGGCTGGCCCTGCAACAGGCGGAAGCCGCAGGTCTGCGCCAACGGACGCTCGTCTGACCGTGCGGACCGACTCTTCAAGCAGCCACCGCCAATGGTGGACTCCCACCACCCTGCACGCCTCCCCTTCACTCCCCCCCCCCCCCCCGGCTCAGGGTGGTTAGGAAGACGCGATAAATAGTTCTGGCCAATTTCAAACATGTCCTACCCCAACAACACCCCCCTGTAAATACAGACCGTGTTTAAGGCACGTGAAGAGCCGTTATGACAGGAAGTGCAGCACACTGCTACAGCTCAGCACGGACGCGCTGTGCCGTCACGAGCTGTGAGAGCACGAGGCTGGCGGTTTTATACTTACACCCGTAAGCCTCTGTGAGAACGGACCGGAGCTTATCTCTGAAGGCCTGACACTAAAACAATTACATATAGTATTATGATTATGATGATTATTATTATTATTATGATTATTATTATTATGATTATTATGATTATTATTATTATTATTCGTCATGCCCAGCAGAAACATATTCAGAAGTTTATATTACCCTGCAAGCGTTGGGGTTTTATTTTTTTCCGCATGTTTGTATCGAATCATGAGCTTAATTTTCTAATTAATACATGTTTAAATTAATAAAATACATTTAATACAGACATACATTTAATACATGTCATGTTGCCTTTTTTGGACACCTTGTGTACACGGCTATAGTAAGGGACTGGTGCTGGTTATAGTGAGGGACTGGTCCTGGTTATAGTGAGGGGACTGCTCCTGGTTATAGTGAGGGACTGGTCCTGGTTATAGTGAGGTTACTGGTCCTGGTTATAGTGAGGGGACTGGTCCTGGTTATAGTGAGGTTACTGGTCTTGGTTATAGTGAGGTTACTGGTCCTGGTTATAGTGAGGGGACTGGTCCTGGTTATAGTGAGGGGACTGCTCCTGGTTATAGTGAGGGACTGGTCCTGGTTATAGTGAGGTTACTGGTCCTGGTTATAGTAAGGGACTGGTCCTGGTTATAGTGAGGTTACTGGTCTTGGTTATAGTGAGGTTACTGGTCCTGGTTATAGTGAGGGGACTGGTCCTGGTTATAGTGAGGGACTGGTCCTGGTTATAGTGAGGGGACTGGTCCTGGCTATAGTGAGGGGACTGGTGCTGGTTATAGTGAGGGTACTGGTCTTGGTTATAGTGAGGTTACTGGTCCTGGTTATAGTGAGGGGACTGGTCCTGGTTATAGTGAGGGACTGGTCCTGGTTATAGTGAGGGGACTGGTCCTGGCTATAGTGAGGGGACTGGTCCTGGTTATAGTGAGGGGACTGGTGCTGGTTATAGTGAGGGACTGGTGCTGGTTATAGAGAGGGACTGGTGCTGGTTATAGAGAGGGGACTGGTCCTGGTTATAGTGAGGGGACTGGTCCTGGTTATAGTGAGGGACTGGTGCTGGTTAGAGTGAGGTTACTGGTCCTGGTTATAGTGAGGGGACTGGTCCTGGTTATAGTGAGGGGACTGGTCCTGGTTATAGTGAGGGACTGGTCCTGGTTATAGTGAGGGGACTGGTGCTGGTTATAGTGAGGGTACTGGTGCTGGTTATAGTGAGGGACTGGTGCTGGTTATAGTGAGGGACTGGTCCTGGTTATAGTGAGGGACTGGTGCTGGTTATAGTGAGGGGACTGGTCCTGGTTATAGTGAGGGACTGCTCCTGGTTATAGTGAGGGGACTGGTCCTGATTATAGTGAGGGACTGGTGCTGGTTATAGTGAGGGGACTGGTCCTGGTTATAGTGAGGGACTGCTCCTGGTTATAGTGAGGGGACTGGTCCTGGTTATAGTGAGGGACTGGTGCTGGTTATAGTGAGGGACTGGTCCTGGTTATAGTGAGGGGACTGGTCCTGGTTATAGTGAGGGTACTGCTCTGGGTTATAGTGAGTGGACTGGTCCTGGTTATAGTGAGGGTACTGGTCCTGGTTATAGTGAGGGACTGCTCCTGGTTATAGTGAGGGACTGCTCCTGGTTATAGTGAGGGGACTGGTGCTGGTTATAGTGAGGTTACTGGTCCTGGTTATAGTGAGGGACTGGTGCTGGTTATAGTGAGGGACTGCTCCTGGATATAGTGAGGGGACTGGTCCTGGTTATAGTGAGGGACTGGTGGTGGTTATAGAGAGGGGACTGGTCCTGGTTATAGTGGGTGGCTGGTCCTGGCTATAGTGAAGGTACTGGTCCTGGTTATAGTGAGGGTCTGGTTCTGACTATAGTGAGGGGACTGGTCCTGGTTATATTGAGAGACTTGTCATGGCTATAGTGAGGGGACTGGTCCTGGTTATAGTGAGGGGACTGGTGCTGGCTATAGTGAGGGGACTGCTCCTGGTTATAGTGAGGGACTGGTCCTGGTTATAGTGAGGGACTGGTCCTGGCTATAGTGAGGGGACTGGTCCTGGTTATAGTGAGGGACTGGTCCTGGTTATAGTGAGGGGACTGGTCCTGGCTATAGTGAGGGACTGGTCCTGGTTATTTTGAGGGACTGGTCCTGGCTATAGTGAGGGGACTGGTCCTGGCTATAGTGAGGGCACTGGTCCTGGTTATAGTGAGGTACTGGTCCTGGCTATAGTGAGGGGACTGGTCCTGGCTATAGTGAGGGCACTGGTCCTGGTTATAGTGAGGTACTGGTCCTGGGTATAGTGAGGGACTGGTCCATATGATCACGTCCCGCAGCCTGCAGGCTGAGGATGAGGGTTCTGGGGAAGGGACTGGTGGTGGTTATAGAGAGGGGACTGGTCCTGGTTATAGTGGGTGGCTGGTCCTGGTTATAGTGAAGGTACTGGTCCTGGTTATAGTGAGGGTCTGGTCCTGACTATAGTGAGGGGACTGGTCCTGGTTATATTGAGAGACTTGTCATGGCTATAGTGAGGGGACTGGTCCTGGTTATAGTGAGGGGACTGGTGCTGGCTATAGTGAGGGGACTGCTCCTGGTTATAGTGAGGGACTGGTCCTGGTTATAGTGAGGGACTGGTCCTGGCTATAGTGAGGGGACTGGTCCTGGTTATAGTGAGGGACTGGTCCTGGTTATAGTGAGGGGACTGGTCCTGGCTATAGTGAGGGACTGGTCCTGATTATAGTGAGGGACTGGTGCTGGTTAGAGTGTGGTTACTGGCCCTGGTTATAGTGAGGGGACTGGTGCTGGTTATAGTGAGGGACTGGTCCTGGTTATAGTGAGGGACTGGTGCTGGTTATAGTGAGGGGACTGGTCCTGGTTATAGTGAGGGACTGCTCCTGGTTATAGTGAGGGGACTGGTCCTGATTATAGTGAGGGACTGGTGCTGGTTATAGTGAGGGGACTGGTCCTGGTTATAGTGAGGGACTGGTGCTGGTTATAGTGAGGGACTGGTCCTGGTTATAGTGAGGGACTGGTGCTGGTTATAGTGAGGGGACTGGTCCTGGTTATAGTGAGGGACTGGTCCTGGTTATAGTGAGGGGACTGGTCCTGGCTATAGTGAGGGGACTGGTCCTGGCTATAGTGAGGTACTGGTCCTGGGTATAGTGAGGGACTGGTCCATATGATCACGTCCCGCAGCCTGCAGGCTGAGGATGAGGGGTCTGGGGAAGGGTCTGCATGCAGAGCTCAGCCTTTCCCTGCCTCATCAATCGGCAGATGGAGCTGCTCCTATACACTGACATGACAGTGCATCTGGTGCTGCGATGCAGGCCCGGTACCGCGGGGCCCGATAAGCCCCGTTCACACTGTGCACCGGGCACCGCGCAACTGGTGCCCGGTGCCCGGCGGATGGTTCACACACGCTGCACAATCTCACTCTCTCTGTCTGTCTGTCTCTCTCTCTCACGCAATTATCTATCTGTCTATCTATCTATCTATCTATCTATCTATCTATCTATCTATCTATCTATCTATCTATCTATCTATCTATCTATCTATCTATCTATCTATCTATCTATCTATCTATCTATCTATCTATCTATCTATCTATCTATCTATCTATCTATCTATCTATCTATCTATCTATCTATCTATCTATCTATCTATCTATCTATCTATCTATCTATCTATCTATCTATCCCTATTTCACTCTCCATCTCTCTACACCCCCCTGTCTCTGCCCGGTGGCCTCGCATCAGCCTCTTTTTTTAAATCCTTGCATGCGACAACCGGCCTTCACCGCTCTCCGCGCGCAGAGGTTCCGTCAAAGCCTCGAGGCAAAATAATCGAACAGTTAATTAAAATATAAAAGGCCTTGAGAATTTTTAAAGAAGCTATTTAAAGCGCCACGCCGCCGTTGTGTGTTGGTTTGGAGTTTGTGTGACTGCGCACAGGAACGGGATAATCAGATCGGAGCGACGCGCCGGATCCGCACGCAGTCTAATCCACGTTGCTGCGTCATGTGCGGCGCTGGCGCGCCGTAGTTCCGCTTTTATTATTGTGGGTGAACATTGAAGGGTCTTTTATTATTGGGGGTGAACATTGGAGGGTCTTTTATTATTGGGGGTGAACATTGAAGGATCTGCGGGGATTTGGACACGAATACAAAGATTCCAATTATTTGATCATTGTGTGCAGTAAGGCCGGAGAGCCGCGGGAGCAGATGGGAGGGAAGTAGTTCCTTAATTAAAGCGCAGAGTCACAGCAGCGTCGTGTAGCGCGGCGCGGCGCGGCGCGGCGCGGCGCAGCGCGGCGCGGCGCGGCGGCGGCAGTTGAGTATCAGGGAGTGGCTTTGGCCCCAGCGCGGCCGAATAAAACCGTCACAACAAGCGGCATTAGGACTCATTTCTGGCGCACATCGATTTGCCCCGGCGGCGGAGGCAGCGCTGCGCCCGCCGGTGCTGGCGCAGGGTAGAGAGGGGATGCGCGCGGGCTGCCGTGGCCCAGAGTAATTGCTGTAATTCGGGTTAACTAAGGAAAGCTCGAGGCTTTGAAGCGCTTCGAGAGCGCCCGGTCTACATCTCTCTGTCTGCCTCCCCCCCCTCCCTCCGCCCTCCCCCTCCCCTCTCCTCCTGTGTGTGTGTGTGTGTGTGTGTGTGTGTGTGTGTGTGTGTGTGTGTGTGTGTGTGTGTGTGTGTGTGTGTGTGTGTGTGTGTGTGTGTGTGTGTGTGTGTGAGAGACATATCTGACAGCCTGCTGGAATAAGTCAGTAAAGCAGACACGGTGAGGAAACCCTCACCCTCCTCACCCTCCTCACCCTCCTCACCCTCCCCATCTTTCTCCGCTTCGCCCTCTCTCGCGCGCTGCCTCGGCAGGCCCTGACCGGAACCTTTGTCTTCTTCTCTTCGTTTTGTGTTTATGTTGTTTCCCGGGCCAGGCAGCCGGAGTCCGTGTCTCTCTGGTCGGGGCCAGGCAGCCGGAGTCCGTGTCTCTCTGGTCCGGGCCAGGCAGCCGGAGTCCGTGTCTCTCTGGTCGGGGCCAGGCAGCCGGAGCCCGTGTCTCTCTGGTCCGGGCCAGGCGGCCGGAGTCCGCGTCTCTCTGGTGCGGGCCAGGCGGCCGGAGTCCGCGTCTCTCTGGTGCGGGCCAGGCGGCCGGAGTCCGTGTCTCTCTGGTGCGGGCCAGGCGGCCGGAGTCCGCGTCTCTCTGGTGCGGGCCAGGCGGCCGGAGTCAGTGTCTCTGTGGTCCGGGCCAGGCGGCCGGAGTCCGTGTCTCTCTGGTCCGGGCCAGGCGGCCGGAGTCCGCGTCTCTCTGGTGCGGGCCAGGCGGCCGGAGTCAGTGTCTCTGTGGTCCGGGCCAGGCGGCCGGAGTCCGTGTCTCTCTGGTCCGGGCCAGGCGGCCGGAGTCCGCGTCTCTCTGGTCCGTGTTGTTGTTGCGCTATGGCGGCTTTACATTTCCGCACATGGCGCACAGCCCCCCCCCCCCCCGCTGTGCGTCAGCGGAGCCCTGAGCTCGGAGTAGTACACGCGCTGTTATGGGCACGTTGGGATCGCCAAAACGCAAACTCTAATGTCGGAGAAGAGCTCGCTCCGAGGACACATTAGCTCGCGCCTACATGATGTTCCTCGTGGAGTGATCATGTTGTGTACTGGCGAAGCAAACAACCCGTGCATAAGACCTCCTGCAGCCTGAACAGGGCTCCGTCAGACGGCCCGGCTTATCGATACCTTAACCCGGGTTATCGGTAGATTAGCCCGGGTTATCGGTAGATTAGCCCGGGTTATCGGTAGATTAGCCCGGGTTATCGGTAGTTTAGCCCGGGTTATTGGTAGATTAGCCCGGGTTATCGGTACTTAAACCTGGGTTATCGGTAGTTTAGCCCGGGTTATTGGTAGATTAGCCCGGGTTATCGGTAGATTAGCCCGGGGTATCGGTAGATTAGCCCGGGTTATCGGTACTTAAGCCTGTGTTATCGGTAGATTAGCCCGGGGTATCGGTAGATTAGCCTGGGTTATCGGTACTTAAGCCTGTGTTATCGGTAGTTTAGCCTGGGTTATCGGTAGATTAGCCCGGGTTATCGGTAGATTAGCCCGGGTTATCGGTAGTGGTCGTTGAAAGGTCAGGTGCGCAACTGCCCAAAGCGTTGTGTTTGGATGTGCTCTGCCGGTCCAAATGGGATAATAAAGTCAGGTAACACTCGCCGTCCCTTCCGTTCGTGCAGCCTCTGGTCACCCGTCACCGACACACACACACACGCGCGCGCGGCTGTTGTCGGTTCGTCACAAACGCAAGACCAGCGGCAGATTCAGCAAAAACTGGCAAAAGAAAAAATTGTTAAAAATCAAAACCCCCGCGTCGTGTCTTTGCTTGCAGTCCGGCTTGTTGGGCGTTTGTGAAGATTTGCGTGAGAATTCCTGCTGTTTTCCAAGAGACAGGAAGGAAATACAACAAACACGACAAAATGTTCGATTTAATTATATAGTGAGAGAAAGCACATCAGACACTAACGTGAAAAAAATACACACACACACACACACACGCATATCTCTGTCTATATAGCGGTTATTGTGTCAAATGTGCCATAAAGGTGTGTGTGTGTGTGTGTGTGTGTGTGTGTGTGCTAAAGGAGCGTTTGTGGTCTAATTTGCTCTGCCGCCCACATCTTGTGTTGCTGTACAGCATGTCAAGACAAAATCGGCATTAAAATGTAGTTTAAAATAAAACCACTTCCCGTCCCGGTGCTGCTTCGTAGCCGTCGGCACGTTTTGCCGTGGACCAGCAGTAAAAGTGCAGGTCGGGCCGGGTCGGGTCGGGTCGGGTCGGGTGGCGTGGCAGCAGAACCGCAAGATGCTCCGTTGCCACATGAAGCCGCAGCACGTTGAGCCAAAAGCCAGATTCTGCCCTTAATCCTGCAGCCCGGCAGCTCGGGGCTCGAGACAACTCACGTTTCCGTTGAAATCCGCGTAAAGTGTGAAATAGCGAGGCGGCCCTGGCGCGAGGGGCCGGGGAGAGGCGGCACGAGCGCCACTTGACATAGTGGAAAAGGGTTAAAAAGGAGAAATGTCCAGAAAATGCGCAGAAAGCGCAGAAAGGAGCGGCGGGCTCCTTATTAAGGCGAAGATACAATATTTATCCCGTGTCTCCTGGGATGCCGCGCTCCTTCTATTGTCCTCCCATCGCGCTCAGTGCTGATGCTTAATTTTCCAAACTTCTATATTACCAAGGGACCTACGACATCAGCCGAGAAATACCCCGCAAGTACAAAATCGGTGAGCCAGCCCCGTCCGTGCAGAGGGGAGACGCGCGCGCCTTCCACCAGCTCTCTGCCGCACCCGATGCACGCGGACTATACTCATTTCTCTCGCTTTTGGGGATTTTAACACGTTTTTTTTTTTTTTTTTTAATTATTCGATCGGAAAGGACGTAAAAAAAAAACCCAAAAACAAACAAAGACAGAAACGAGAACGGGACACTTTGGAGACGCACCATGTCAGCCACCTTCCCCGGACTGGTCCACGACGCAGAGGTACTCCACTTTCATTTCATTTCATTTACTGGGATTTAATTGCAGTGACTTATTTATTCGTTGGCGTGAGAAGTGGCGGGACACGGGGTGTGTTGTGTTTGTGTGTGCAGACGTTGTGTAGTTGGGATCCGTCGGTGGGACCGGGCAGCGTGCAGGAGAACCGGGCTGCTGGCGGTGAAACTGCTTTATTACGGAGGAACAGCCGAGGCGTGTGTGTGCGTGTGCGTGCGCGTGCGTGCGCGTGTGCGCGTGTGGTGTGTGTGATTAGAACATGTTAGGGCGGAACAGCCTCCGCCGACCTGCCATGCAGCGGGAGCGGCAGCGGGACGGCAGGTTTGCGGTAACAACAGAACAGAAACCAGCACGCCTTTTAAGCGCGCGCGGGCAGAGTGACAGGCGTGCCAGAAAAAACAGAAGAAG
>NC_079225.1:3200784-3203284 GCF_029633865.1 Lampris incognitus
TTCACACCAGGTCGTGGTATTTTCGTGTATTCACACCAGGCAGGGGTATTTTCGTGTATTCACACCAGGCCGGGGTATTTTCGTGTATTCACACCAGATCGGGGTATTTTCGTGTATTTACACCAGGTCGGGGTATTTTCGTGTATTTACACCAGGCCGTGGTATTTTCGTGTATTTACACCAGGCCGGGGTATTTTCGTGTATTCACACCAGATCGGGGTATTTTCATGTATTTACACTAGGTCGTGGTATTTTCGTGTATTCACACCAGGCCGGGGTATTTTCGTGTATTCACACCAGGTCGTGGTATTTTTGTGTATTTACACCAGGTCGTGGTATTTTCGTGTATTTACACCAGGTCGTGGTATTTTCGTGTATTTACACCAGATCGGGGTATTTTCGTGTATTTACACCAGGTCGGGGTATTTTCGTGTATTTACACCAGGCCGTGGTATTTTCGTGTATTTACACCAGGCCGGGGTATTTTCGTGTATTTACACCAGGCCGGGGTATTTTCGTGTGTTCACAGCAGGTCGTGGTATTTTTGCGTATTTACACCAGGCCGTGGTATTTTCGTGTATTCACAGCAGGCCGTGGTATTTTCATGTATTCACACCAGGCCGGGGTATTTTCGTGTATTCACACCAGGCCGGGGTATTTTCGTGTATTTACACCATGCCGGGGTATTTTTGCGTATTTACACCAGGCCGGGGTATTTTCGTGTATTTACACCAGGCCGTGGTATTTTCGTGTATTCACACTTGGCCGGGGTATTTTCGTGTATTCACATCAGGCCGTGGTATTTCCGTGTATTTACACCAGGCCGGGGTATTATCGTGTATTTACACCAGGTCGTGGTATTTTCGTGTATTTATACCAGATCGTGGAATTTTCGTGTATTTACACCAGGCCGGGGTATTTTCGTGTATTTACACCAGATCGTGGAATTTTCGTGTATTTATACCAGATCGTGGAATTTTCGTGTATTTATACCAGATCGTGGAATTTTCGTGTATTTACACCAGGCCGTGGTATTTTCGTGTATTTACACCAGATCGTGGTATTTTCGTGTATTTATACCAGATCGTGGAATTTTCGTGTATTTACACCAGGCCGTGGTATTTTCGTGTATTTACACCAGGTCGTGGTATTATCGTGTATTTACACCAGGCCGGGGTATTTTCGTGTATTTACACCAGGTCGTGGTATTTTCGTGTATTTACACTAGGTCGTGGTATTTTCGTGTATTTACACCAGGTCGTGGTATTTTCGTGTATTTACACCAGGTCGTGGTATTTTCGTGTATTTACACCAGGTCGTGGTATTTTCGTGTATTTATACCAGATCGTGGAATTTTCGTGTATTTACACCAGGCCGTGGTATTTTCGTGTATTTACACCAGGTCGTGGTATTATCGTGTATTTACACCAGGCCGGGGTATTTTCGTGTATTTACACCAGGTCGTGGTATTTTCGTGTATTTACACTAGGTCGTGGTATTTTCGTGTATTTACACCAGGTCGTGGTATTTTTGTGTATTTACACCAGGTCGGGGTATTTTCGTGTATTTACACCAGGTCGTTTTAAAAAGCTGTTGTTTAAATAAAATAATTATTTATAGGGAAGGATCCGCCACTTTTGTTTCAAAACGTGTAAAGCCACAGGAACACCCCGTACCTACTTCATGTTATGATTATATGTAATATTTATCATAATCCTCAAATATCGCTGCTAACACACTTAGCTAATTTCATAACATATAAATACAGCCCGGAAAAAACAAGTGTCAACAGTATATCGCCTGTCTGAAATTATTTAAAAAGATAACGGCAACAGCGCAGAAGGTTTAAGGTATCTTCAACATGACCATAAGCCCGGACGCAGCGGGCCGGGGCAACAAGATGAAATATAGAGGTTAACGGGGCAATTCACGCCGGGTCAGCCCCACACTAGCCAGGCCTGCACGTGAGCACAGGAGTTACCGACGCGTTACCGACGGACAAGGACAGCAGACCAACACGTGAAAACACTGTGTGACGTCGTCTTTCTGCTCCCACTGATGTGTATGAGCATATCGCCTGCGTATTAAATGAGTTAAACGTATGAAATGAGTTAAATGAGTTAAATGTGACGTATTAAATTAATTAAATGAATTACATGTGTTAAACGTATTAAATGAGTTAAATGAGTTAAGTGAGTTAAACGTATTAGATGAGTTAAATGTGACGTATTAAATGAGTCAAAAGTGTTAAAAGTGTTAAATGAGTTAAATTTGTTAAACGTATTAAATGAGTTAAATGAGTTAAGTGAGTTAAACGTATTAGATGAGTTAAATGTGACGTATTAAATGAGTCAAAAGTGTTAAAAGTGTTAAATGAGTTAAATTTGTTAAACGTATTAAATGAGTTAAATGTGACGTATTAAATGAGTTAAATGTGTTAACTGAGTTAAATGAGTTAAAAGTGTTAAATGAGTTAAATGTATTAAATGAGTTAAACGTA
>NC_079225.1:3208284-3213284 GCF_029633865.1 Lampris incognitus
AAACACTTTCACATTCACACCTTCCAACCTGAAACACCTTCACATTCACATCTTCCGACCTGAAACACTTTCACATTCACACCTTCCAACCTGAAACACCTTCACATTCACATCTTCCAACCTGAAACACCTTCACATTCACATCTTCCAACCTGAAACACCTTCACATTCACACCTTCCAACCTGAAACACCTTCACATTCACACCTTCCGACCTGAAACACCTTCACATTCACATCTTCCGACCTGAAACACCTTCACATTCACACCTTCCAACCTGAAACACCTTCACATTCACACCTTCCAACCTGAAACACCTTCACATTCACATCTTCCAACCTGAAACACCTTCACATTCACATCTTCCAACCTGAAACACCTTCAAATTCACACCTTCCAACCTGAAACACCTTCAAATTCACACCTTCCAACCTGAAACACCTTCACATTCACACCTTCCGACCTGAAACACCTTCACATTCACACCTTCCGACCTGAAACACCTTCACATTCACATCTTCCGACCTGAAACACTTTCACATTCACACCTTCCAACCTGAAACACCTTCACATTCACATCTTCCAACCTGAAACACTTTCACATTCACACCTTCCAACCTGAAACACCTTCACATTCACATCTTCCGACCTGAAACACTTTCACATTCACACCTTCCAACCTGAAACACCTTCACATTCACACCTTCCAACCTGAAACACCTTCACATTCACATCTTCCAACCTGAAACACCTTCAAATTCACACCTTCCAACCTGAAACACCTTCAAATTCACACCTTCCAACCTGAAACACCTTCACATTCACACCTTCCGACCTGAAACACCTTCACATTCACACCTCCCGACCTGAAACACCTTCACATTCACATCTTCCAACCTGAAACACCTTCACATTCACATCTTCCAACCTGAAACACCTTCACATTCACATCTTCCGACCTGAAACACCTTCACATTCACATCTTCCAACCTGAAACACCTTCACATTCACACCTCCCGACCTGAAACACCTTCACATTCACATCTTCCAACCTGAAACACCTTCACATTCACATCTTCCAACCTGAAACACCTTTCACATTCACACCTTCCAACCTGAAACACTTTCACATTCACACCTTCCAACCTGAAACACCTTTCACATTCACACCTTCCGACCTGAAACACCTTCACATTCACACCTTCCGACCTGAAACACCTTTCACATTCACATCTTCCAACCTGAAACACCTTCACATTCACACCTTCCAACCTGAAACACCTCCACATTCACACCTTCCGACCTGAAACACCTTCACATTCACATCTTCCGACCTGAAACACCTTCACATTCACATCTTCCAACCTGATACACCTTCACATTCACACCTTCCAACCTGAAACACTTTCACATTCACACCTTCCAACCTGAAACACTTTCACATTCACACCTTCCAACCTGAAACACCTTCACATTCACACCTTCCAACCTGAAACACCTTCACATTCACATCTTCCAACCTGAAACACCTTCACATTCACACCTTCCGACCTGAAACACCTTCACATTCACATCTTCCAACCTGAAACACCTTCACATTCACACCTCCCAACCTGAAACACCTTCACATTCACACCTTCCAACCTGAAACACCTTCACATTCACATCTTCCAACCTGAAACACCTTCACATTCACACCTTCCGACCTGAAACACCTTCACATTCACATCTTCCAACCTGAAACACCTTCACATTCACACCTTCCAACCTGAAACACTTTCACATTCACACCTTCCAACCTGAAACACTTTCACATTCACATCTTCCGACCTGAAACACCTTCACATTCACATCTTCCAACCTGAAACACCTTCACATTCACACCTTCCAACCTGAATCACATTCACATTCACACCTTCCAACCTGAAAAACTTTCACATTCACACCTTCCAACCTGAAACACCTTCACATTCACATCTTCCAACCTGAAACACCTTCACATTCACATCTTCCGACCTGAAACACCTTCACATTCACATCTTCCAACCAGAAACACCTTCACATTCACACCTCCCAACCTGAATCACCTTCACATTCACACCTTCCAACCTGAAACACCTTCACATTCACACCTCCCAACCTGAAACACCTTCACATTCACACCTTCCAACCTGAAAGATACGTGTCGAGCTCTTCTACTGAGATCCCTGCAGTGATTGTTGAAACCACTGATGGATACTTGAAGGTTTTAGCAATGAAATTAATGTATTTTTAGAGCATATATTTTACAGATGTATATGTTAAAATTTAGAATTTTCAAGAATAAAAACCCAGTACGTTGTATTCAGTAGAAATATTCAGTAGAACTGTGAGGCATGAACCTGTCCACCATTCCTCACGACTAGCTTGGGCCTTAAAAGTTTGAATCTGAAATGAAGCAACGGTAATGTGAGTTGTTTAGGCTCGTGATCTTTTCCATCTGATTTTGAGGGGAAACATAACGTGCCGGTGAAAGTGTAAAGACTTGGCTTTTCTGGTCGACGAGTGTAGGGTGTAGGTTTAGTCTGCACGTTTGGCCTCTCGGGCAAAAGATGTTTGAGCATTTATTGTTACATTGTTTGTTGTGGTTTTGTTGTTTGTTTTCCCTTATTTCTTTCTGTTGTGTTAAAGCACAACAACAGCACATGCTAAAGACATTATGTCACGTCATTCGACAATGCACCTTGTTTTTCAGTACCTTTGTAAAACCCATTGCAATAATTCATCATGTGCAGAAAATTAAAAAAAACAACCTGATAGCTATTTATATATATATGTGTGTGTGTGTATATATATATACATACATATATATATATATATATATATATATATATATAGTTTGTATATGGCATGTGTATGGTGTGTGCATATTAGGGGTGGGACGATTCACAAATCTCACGGTTCGATACGTGCACGATTCAGGGCTCCCGGTTTGGGTTCAGTACGACTCAGTAGACGGCTTGGTGAGCAAGAGAGAAAACACCAGTGCAGTTCTCTATTTTTCATTTATTATAGAATCAGGCCCAACATTTCTGCATTATCAAAGCACGTATTCAAATGTCATGCACGTGCAAAAGCTCTACCAAAATGTTGTGCCATCTTTTCTTGTTGTGTAGCACGATTGATTTACTTTAAAACTTCAAACTTAAAAAAAAAAAAAAAAAAAAAAAAAAAAAACGACTGGAATGACCGAGACGGTCATTTTGACCGTTTTGGGTTTTCAAAGTTCAATAACTTTGTGGAAAAAATATGCTGCTCCCCGAATGCTCCTAAAATTACATATATTTGCATTAAAATTAGTTTTAGTTCAATTGCAAAAAAAGTTATAAGATTTACCTGAAACGACCATCAGCGGTCAAAATGACCGCACGTAATTTGTGCGTCATCGTGCGCGCCATGTCACTACCTATGACGTGTGTTGTTCGCGTCGTTTCCTTCGCAGCATTCATTTCTATTTTTTTTTTACATTTCAGTTTTATAGGCCTGGTTACTTCTGATAGATTAGCAATACGTGTTTTCCGGTTTGTTTTCAGGTAATATTTCCGACATGTCTGGGTACAGCCGCCGTTACAGACGCACCATGACTACCAGTATTTACAGGCGTTGCACAGCGGCCATTTTTAATTGTTTGAAAAATAGTAGTGTAGCGATGACGAATGCGTAGACGCGCGCTAGCCCGCGCGCTAGCAGGTCGGACCCGTTAGTCGACTGGTTAACGTGGTCACTAGCGGTGCTGTACACCCTTGTTCGCGTCCCGGCTGTGGCGGATTCCTGGCTGCTCCCTGAATTCGTTATAGTATTGAACTTATTAAAATGTTAATTTTGATGTCAGTCGTTTCCTAACAGACACACTAACATATGCAATGCATTAATATCTCAACTGGGTATTTATCTTGACACGATATAGAGTTTAAAAACCGGTGGTTATTTTGACCGCCTATGGTCATTTCAGGTAGGAGCGAAATTCCGGTCGTTCTAACACACGATCTCGCCAAATGGGGAGCGTCTCGAACCGTGAAGACCGTGTTGAACGATTCGGAATTCCGTCCAGTATCGTCCCATCCCTAGCATGTATATGTATGTATGTATGTATGTATGTATGTATGTATGTATGTATGTATGTATGTATGTATGTATGTATGTATGTATGTATGTATGTATGTATGTATGTATGTATGTATGTACGTATGTATTAGTGCATGTCCATGCTGAGCCTTACTGGCTCTGACAGCTGTGTTGTGTGTGTTGTGTGTGTAGGAGGGACATGCGTGGTGAATCCAACCGATCTGTTCTGTTCGGTACCGGGACGCTTGTCGCTGCTCAGCTCTACCTCCAAGTACAAAGTCACCATTGCCGAGGTGAAAAGAAGACTGTCCCCGCCAGAGTGCCTCAATGCTTCCCTACTGGGTGGCATTCTCCGCAGGTCAGCACACGCACGCGCATGCGCATACACACACACACACACACATTCTCTTGTGACAAAGGGCCAACAAAAGATGTGTGTTGATAAATACATGTGGCTTTTCATGGTTTCAGGGGCTTTTGAGCCGTGCATGTATAGCGCCTCCCTGCATGATGAATGAGGAGGGCAGTTTCAACAGCACACTGGGCCTTGAAAGAACATCAACAAGTTTATTGTAAAAACATGTAGCGAAATAAAGCCGCTGTTCTTTCACAACATAAGCTGGGGGATGGGAGGGTGGTGGTGGTGGTGTGGTACAGGGTGTGTGTAGAGATGGCGGTTAATATGGGGGGGGGGTGTGGCGTGTTAGTGACGGGCTAGCTTAAAGTTAACTGGGCTAGGAGAACAGCGCTTGATTCTTAGCTCTGTGATAAAAGGCTCTATACAGTTGTGCCTACAAAGAGTGTTCTAGGCGGCATAGGGCCTGGCTGCACGCGCCGTGGCGTCCAGGGAGCTGGGGAGAGTAGAGACTAGGCCAAAGCACACCAGCATCAGAGAGA